>NW_028296632.1:730000-807500 GCF_055471065.1 Atractosteus spatula
CTGCGCCGGACTGGGGGATCATTTCCGGTTATTTTTACCATCTTAAACATTTGAAATCCTCCCCTAGGCAATTGTGACACTTCATCTTGGCTCCACCTAGGACACTCTTCAATCTTCCATCACTTCTCTCTTCTCCCGCAACACTCTCGTCTGGCGGCAGTATGTGGCGTCTTTGCATTACCACCAATCTCACCACAGCAAGAAAGCAACGGGTTTTGGCAAGAGAGGAGGAGACTGCCTGGCCCGAACGGGGATCGAACCCGCGACCTTGGCGTTATTAGCACCACGCTCTAACCAACTGAGCTAACAGGCCTCGTGCCTGCTGTCCTCTCTGTGCTGCAAAAAATGGAATTCAGGGAAGTTTCTTTTGTCCTTCTTTGAATAGAAAGCCCTGCGATTCAGTGTACGGGCTTTCTCGTGCTGTTTAATGGTTCTTGTAACCCAAATCCTACACTGGCCTGAAGTGCCCCCCCATTTCATAGCATTTTTCAGCTGATTTCAAATGTACCTAAAGGAGAAGCATTATTGAAGACCATCAATTACCAAGAGCTTTTGTCAAAGGTTTTGGTGGTCACTTTTAATGAGCACAGAGAGCTATGACCTCGGATTTACATCTCATCCAAAAGACGGCGCCTTTTTACCACACAGCGTCTCCGTCACTATACTGGGGCATTGGGACCCGCACAGACCTCAGGGTGAGCGTCCCACCGCTGGCTCCATTAACACCGCTTCCAGCTGTAAGCTTTGCTTTTCCCTGTAGGTCACCCTCATGCGGTTACTGACCTGGCTCACAGCTTCTAAGCTTCAGTGGGTTTTCAGTTGCGAGTTGAAAGGGGATGCAAGTGATGGAGCCGCTAACTGCAAAAGCCACTGCATTGGCCGGGAATCGAACCCGGGCCTCCCACGTGGCAGGTGAGAATTCTACAACTGAACCACCAATGCACACTGCAAGGGTCTCCAAAAAAGACGTTTTTTTACCACTCTGTGCTGGATGTTGGGTCCCAAGGGAACTTCTGGACGAGTGAGAATTTTCTGCTATCAAAATTTGGTTTCGGAGACTTTTGGCAGCCTACAGATGCAGCCATTCAAAATCCGCAGGCGATACCGCATTATTTTGCGGTACGCTGTACGCAGTCTACCGCAAGCTACCGGTAAATACCGCGAGTTACCGTAAATTCTCCTATAATACGACAAGCAAAATAATAGTATCCGGAATTTCCGCAAGGTGGAGCTAATAAAGCTCAACCTCTCATGTTTGAGCTGTGCCCATCAAAGTCTTTAACGAAGATATTACTAATAGTATTAATAATGAATGACCTTGGACAAGCTGTAAGTGTAAACTCAAAGTATTGCCCTGGTCAACATTTTTTTTTTCATTGACCATCTTTGTAAAAGTAACACCACAGCATTTCGCAATCACGCATTTGTTTCCAATCATGCAAAGTACAGTAATTTTTGAGAATCGCTTCACCATGCCTTTCACATGCTCATAAAAGAGATTGATTTAGGAACATAAACATATTACCATATGAAAACTGTAATGTATACAGTATGTATATGTATATTTAATGTCTTAACTGTGCCCGTTTAAGTATTGAATATTCATATCTAATTTTACCACTGAAGGGAAATCTTAGTAGCTGAGCATAAAAAGAATAAGAGCATACTGCAACGCGTGTGAAGGCCATAAACGATATTAATTTTGGAACATAAACATACAGTATATGGCTGGTCTCGGTACTTTAAAGAAAACATACACGAAACATGGTTTCATTATGACCAGAATCGGTCTTGAGATATTTTTAACTTGATTTACAGTATTTGAGAGGTATGTCTTAACACCGATACTACAGTGCTTAAGTACTGCTCACGTATATGATTCTAGGTTTATATTATACATTTCATACGGTCAAATTACTTTTGAGCAACTAATAAGAAGCGCGAAACGGTATGCGTTTTAGTTTTGTTTTGTGCTGGGACCCGTGGATTGATTAGAGATATCAAGTACATACAAGTCATTTTTTAAATGTTGTAGTTCGTCTTGAAAAAATGTTACGAGTACATCATCCATCAACAATTACACAGGTTCTGTTTTCATATTGCGGATTTTGGTTACGTAATATTATTTTCTAGATTTCACGTTGTGAATATATGATTTGGGCAAACAGAGCCGCAAAGAAGTACATTATGGGTTGTTGTTGTTTTTTTTGCAGTTTTATCTAGAACAAGCGATGCTTAAACATTTGTCTGATTCTTGTGAAACTATCCACACGACAGTTACCGTACCTAGGAGTTGACTTCAGTGATGTCACTGATGGGATGTTTCTAAAAATCCATCCTCTGTAAAACGTCTTCTCTAGTTGTCCTGCATATGTATTCGCTATTGAAGCTGTGTGTTCTGAGCCTGGATCTCTACATTTCTGTATGAACCAGCTTAGAGGGCTAAAGACAGCTTGTGTTTAAATTGAGTGTAAGGCAATTTATGCTTCTAAAGTCATGGTCAGCATTTATTATTGTACTGTGCTGTAAACTTGTTCTGTGCCTAGTCACATTATTTTATAGCGTTTTTATAGTGTTATCAAATCCGGTGGCGCTGTGTGTTAGTTTCCTGACTCCCATGTCACATGGTCTGTGATTGAAACCTGTGAAACCGGTTTAATTCGTCACAGCCAGCACTCCGGCAGAGAGGGGGTTGTACTCGTAAAGTAGAAGCAGGCGAGATTTCCAGCGAAAGACACCTCCCCCCCACCCTCATACGATTCGCATTGTAATTACACATTGTAATTGTATTACACATTGTACACATGCTTAAAAGAGAAGAGAGAAAACGCAAGCCTTCTTCAGGTGTGAGGGTCTTCTGCTCAGAATGAAATGCTAAAATGTAATGTAGGCTCTGAATGGGTTCAATTATGATTTGGGCTTGATTAAGGTCGCTGCCTTTCATCTAAAACCGTACTTGAATCCTTCGAAACTAAAAATCAGTGTTTGTGAGTTCTAAATAAAGAGGTATCCAGGTAACAGTGAAACGGGCGGACAGTCTGGGGAGATCGCCCGTTTTCCATGTAAATAGTTCCCTGGTTCCGCACCCCTTGGTGTTTCTCTCGCTCTCTCTCGGGTCACCTGATCATTAGCTCGAAAGATTTCAGTGCTTTGTGTATATTCTAATGGTAGTGGGGGCAGGGTGTGTGGGAACAGGTTTGGTTGAAATTGCATTGGAGATCTATGTTCTTCACACCTGAAACATTTTCTCTGAAAGCATTTTCTTCGCAGTTTAACCGATCTTGTTACAGCATGTTACAGTTTACTATTATTAACCATATTAATTTTAAGTGCTTAATGCCATTTTTTGACCAGGCACGAATATTCTTAAGTCCATATCTTCGCAAGTGAATCAGTGCGAATTGCAATACTAATTAAATTAAAACTACTAACTACTAACTAATACTAATTAAAACAAACCAGAAACGTGTTGTTCTGTTTAATGACATTACAAGTGGAAAGATTACAGATTTTAATCGTCTTTAATTTTGTTACGTTATACATTTTAGAAACGTTTCATCCATACAAACACCACAAAACTATTTTCGATTGTATTTCTGAATAGTATGTTACACTTAGTTCACTGTTTTAAATACATCTAATTAAGAAAGTTAGGTGTTAGCATAAACTATTAGCAATCAATAATATTAAATTTAGCACTGTAATAAGATGTTGCACTTTCCCCCGCATCTTGTAAAAATATATTTTCATTGTTCAAATATACATTAAGTCTGACTATCATATAATAAGTTAAATACAAAACTAAAGAAAAAATAGGGTTAAATATAATTCAAAATATTTTGCTAACAATGTTAACTGTTTATGAATAATAAAATGTATTAACTAAGGAGTAGGATGGCACAGTTGTTAGTATGTTTTTTGTTTTGTTTCTTTTTCATAAATACAACAGTAGTACCTGATGTCTCAGTGGCTTTCAAAATTAAATCATGCATGCAAACCTGTGAACTAGAAAGATAACTAAGATATCCATCCATTTATAATGGTGGCGAAATGGTTAGCATTGCTATCTTGCAGCACTGGGGTCCTAGGTTCAATTCCTGCCATCCTGTGTGTGTGGGGTTTACATGTTCTCTCTGGGTTACATGGTTTTTCTCCATATGTGTGATATGACTCCCTCTCGCACTCCAAAACATACTGGTAAGTTAATTGGTTTATGGGAAAACTGGCCCTGGTGTGTGTGTGTTTGTGTCTGTCTGTCCTGTGACGGACTGGCGCTATGTCCAGAGTGTATTCTGCCTTGTGTCCGTTGCTTACTGGGATAGGCTCCAAATCCTCTGTACTGGATAAAGAGATTAGAAATGGATGGAAGTAAACACACTGTGTGGATGGAACTATACACAGTGTTAGAAACCCACGATGAAATGGCAGCATCTCACTGAGAATAAAATATTTTATAGTGCTGGCTTAAGGAAACAGCCTTTCCACCTCTCTTGCACATCAGTATCCATACCTAGTTATTTAAACAAATTGCCTCTAAGTATAAACATCTTAATATGCTGGGTCTGTGGATCCGCATCAGCTATGTTTGCCCATTCCTTCAATTCATGTGCATCCAACACACAGTTCAATGCCAGCAACTACACATAATCTAAAATACAATCCTTATTTCAGTATCTATGTAAACATATAGTCTGTTAACTTCATCATCTTCATCAAAAGTATGCCTAACCCCATTAGGAAGTGTTCTTGTTATAAGTGTATTCCTCAGCTTTCCCCAAATTATCTTCTTCTTGCCAACATCTCTAGTCTTTTATCCTGCAATAACTCAGCCAACACTTAAATCTCCAAAAGCTGCTTGTGTTAATTTCTTTAAATCACAAATATCATGTGTAAATACTGGCCATGTAATACTCTGCATTGTGGAATAATAGTTTATTTTAAAGGGAACTAGAGAAATCAAGAAAGGCTTTTTTTCTAGAATTAATAAATGCACATCCTGTTCACTGGGGAAATTAAATCCACACTGAGCAATCTTCAATATGTTCAGAATATGACAGCAAGAATCCTATCAGGGATGCATTACACCTGTTTTCAAGTCCTTGCACTGGTTACCTATCAGATTTCGAGTCAACTTCAAAATCCTTATCCTCCTTATATACTGTCCTACAACTGTTATTATTGATCACCGAATTATTGTACTTGACATGACTTCAATCAGCCTTTCCTGAACGTCTATGACAGGCAGAGAGAGTGCTGTTTCTGGTGCGATCTTTTGCAGCCTACATTTCACTGTTTTAAACGAACAAGAAATTAGATTGCTCATAAATCAGTTATTCTATATAAACACAGCGTAATTGCCCTCCGAAAATCCTATTTTTCTTGTTCGTTTTAGAGACCTTGATCGAAACTGATTTTAGATGTCAGAAAGGATTTATTTTCTCTGTATTTCCTACATTGCTTTGTCGAGATTTTAACTTTATATCTAACTTTATATCTAGGCTCAGATTTCAACTATAAATCGTACAGTAATTAATAGCAGTAAATACTGATGTTTTGCGCCCTCTTACCACAAAAATATATGTTTTGTAGTTGGGATTAACTTTATTTCGTACGCGTAGCTACTCCGATTTGGACACCGAACAGTTAAAGATGGCGGCAAATCAGACACCCAGAGAGGGGGGGGGGGGGGCGTCTTCTCGCCTCCATAACTAAAATGCCAAATAGGAGTGGCTTAAGCGACATACACAGTCGTGTAACTGACAGTTTGAGGTAGTCTATCGTGTAAATTTCGCTTTGTTGCTGATAGGTTAAGCTTTCGAAACTCTGCCCCAAAGTCATGTGACTGATTTTTCGCCCTGTTTCGTTGGTTAAACGCAATGATCACAAGCACCACCGTGGTAACTGGGATGTGTAGTTTTTAATTCCGTTTGAATTATAACTGTACGTACTGTCTTCATATTTGGCCAGGGCTTTAAAGAGAAGGCGCGCCAAAAAAATTCGGTGCCGTCGTCTCCGCATTAAAGGTACCCCCGTGCTGGAAGAATTTGACCTCGGAACGTTTGCCCAGCGTAGTTATAGTGGACATAAAAACAAGAGTTCGCTGGCATTATATCCTAGAAGACACAGACCGGCACCAGACCGGTAAATGCTTGATGAACTAGGGATTGGACAGTTTCCAAGTGCTTGTACAATCGATGGAAATGTTCAAATAAATGTGCAAAAGAAATAAACAAAATAATTATTTATTTCTTTATCATATTGGCTAGCTAATGTCCTCTCTTTGCTAGTTAGTGGCTGTGTTTCTGCGTTGGGTAGCAACGGGTGACTGTTCTCAGGCGGAAGATGTAAACAGCTTAATTTTCGTGTTAAATAATTTTTAAAAATTAAAATTCATTCTATACAGCAATCACATATTTGGGTACCGTTTCATAAAAATTTCATGCTTAAAATGTTTAGGGAGAAATGGAAGACTGGTGTGTATTTTTTCTTTAAACTATTGTAGTGGCAATGCTTGTTAATAAGACAGAATTAAGCGTTGGTATGCTCCTAAAGGAGGCCCCATCTCACCCTCCATCTCTGTGGTGCAGCCACAGAGAAAGAATTCATGCAAGCTGATTTAAGATGTTTTTCTTTTGATAAGAAGCAAGCTCCCAGACGGGGATGCAATTAGCTAAGCCTGGCTATCATGATCAATGGTCATCCACTGGCGCCTATCTGTCTAGGGAGTGCCGAATGGACATCTGGACTGCATTTCTAAGTGTCAAGAGTAAGTGACTTATATCTCACCTTGACCAACCAATCAGGGACTGGCAGGGCGTGGTAATACCACGTGGGTCTCCAATGCCCGCCAAACTCTCAACCAATCAGCACACATCTGGGTCTTGATCAAAAAGGGAGCGCAAGCTCAGTTCTGGGCTCTCCTTGGCCATTTTCACGCATCCTCAGAGACAATCACGTGACAACTGCTGTTGTCTGCAAAAGGACTTGGACTTTGTTCTAAGCGCGAGGCCGAGGATCCCGTACGTATTCAGAATTCTACCAACGTGAATGCTCCGCTTGATCAACGGCAGCCTACAGTTGGACCCTCGTCGACAACCTGAATAGCTTATTCAGAAGCAGCGCTGGACCGGGAACGAACCAGCTTCTTCCCAGGCAAAAGAGTGACTTGTGAGGACTCGCGGTCACACTCTGTGCATAGAGACTTTCTACTAGCCAGCCGGACTGCTGGTAGATCCCCTCGGAGCAACGACTGCCCTGCGCGCCGCAGTCAGATTCCTCCGCCCGTCCTACTCCGAGCTGCACCTCGACTGGTTGGCCGGTAGCCAGAGGACGCCGACACAACGCCCATTGGACAACCGCTGCAACAGAGCCTGTCAGCTGGTTTGGTGTTCGTGCCGGGAAATTCCAAATCCAAACACAGTGGATAAGTAAACCCCATGTTCTACATTGCGTCTCGAGAATTTAATTGTACCTCAACACAAGTTGTTATCAATTTAATTCATGAGTAATGTATTTACTTCCGAGTTTAGAGTAACAGTGGGTAATAACACTGATTAGCGATTTGGTAACCGAACGATATATATTGACATATATTCTCTGTTGTGTATCTCTTTGTGTTTGCATCTCTTCGAGATTATATACCTTGTATATTGATAACCCTCACAGTAAGGTCTGCCGCTCGTATCCAGGCAGACTAGTATATGTTTGGTGCACAGTTTATATTAATAAATGTATCTCGTGTATTGAACCCGTGTGTGTGCGTTGTTAGTTGTTCTGACGATTGATTTTCTAAAAGCCCCAACGAACAACCTCGTGATTACTGCTACAATTGATAATTGTCTCAGTAAACCCATCAAACCACTACATTTAATGGCGTCCCTGGGTGGGCGAGTTTAGAATGAAATGAGAATCAATCGCACAGAATAACTGATATTGCTGTGAGTTCAAGTTCAGCACAGCACCGCGGCTTCTATACGCGAATACCGGGTGTGCTGATAACTGCGTAAAGAAATCCCCCTGTTTTCTAGCGTTTAGTGTAACGTGTACTGATTGGAAATCCATCTGCTCGGGTGTTTAGATTCCATACTGTATTTTGGTAAAAGAAAAAAAAGTAATACTCTTAAAGTTTCTCTGACGTAATGACAATGGCTGCTAAAATGTCTGAAGTGGAGTCGCTTATAAGTACTATTTCTAGCGACGACAATCCTGGTTACTGGAGCGGTATCGAAAAGTTGAACTTTGATGATATTGAGAAGCTGCAAGTAGATTTAGTAGCTAAGGTAGCGAACCAGCTTAACACAGGAGGGTCCGTGAACGCAGTTCAGGTCCTATCGAGTTTCGCCTTAAATCTAGCTAAACAGCTGGAACTGTCTTTGTCCGAGCTGACAAAGTTTCAAAAGCTTCAGGGAAAGCTAGAAAGATATAAGGCGGAGCGAGTTGAGTTGTTGGATATAATCAGAGAAAAGAGAGTGAAAAATGAGGAAAGTGAAGACAGACTCAGGGAAGTTTTAGGTAAATTAGATGACCTGTCTGCTAGAGAAACTGCGGCTGAGGTAGCTAGGAGAGACCTGGAAGCGAGCTTGAAAGAAAAAGAAAAAGAAATTGAGCGTTTAAATGAGCTCAGCCAGGAAAGGCAAAAGGAGTTAGATGCTGCCGTACTGGAAGCAAAACAGGCTAGATCCCACTTGCATGCCAGCCCACCTAGCAGCCCGGAGCGCTCACCCAGCGCGCCGGGAGGAGGTTTCTCCCGGCCAGGGTCTGTGGTCGGATCGGCATGGGGGAGATCGCCGAGTCCTGCGCGAGACGCAAGGGCGATGCAATTCAGGCATAGACCCCCTGCTCCTGATCACGGCCGTCCCCCTGCCCGCGGAGAAACCGTAAAAATTAACCTCCACTCCCTGAGGCAGTTAGCCAAAGATGTAGAAAGGTTTGACCCGTCAGTGTCAGGGAATAATGTGGAAACCTACATCGATGAGCCGAGACATACAGATGCAGCCATTCAAAGTGCGCGTCACAGACACGTACCGCAGGTGACATCGCTCAGTATGACGCAAGATGACGCGTGGCACCGCAGTACGTGATTGGTTGACCGACAGGGGCACTCGTGGTCCGTTGGTCTGTCGTAGAAAGACTTACAGTAAAAACGTCTTTGCTGTGCCCGTTGTAGATATTGAATTTTACCACTGAAGGGAAATCTTAGTAGCTGAGCATAAAAAGAATAGGAGCATACTGTAACGCGTGTGAAGGCCATAAACGATATTAATTTTGGAACATAAACATACAGTATATACTGTAGCTGGTCTTGGTACTTTAAAGAAAAAAATACACACCAGTATTCCATTTCTCCCTAAACATTTTAAGCTTTGAAGTCTTTAACTAACATGATACCGGATTCAACAAGCATACTTTTAGAATTTGATTAAAAGGGAATATAATATGGAATCGCGTATCTAAAGAATTTAATAACGGTATTCGTGTGCTGCGACAGGGCTGTGTAGGGCTTTTTTCGCCTGCCTGTTCATGCGAGCTGTCTTCTAGCCGACTGGTCTAGGTGCGTGACTAGCAACTGGGAGGTTGTGTGATCGAATCCAGCTGGTGCCGGACTTTTCTTTTAACAAACATTTCTTCGAAAAAATAGAATAGCGATATTATGGACAATAAATTGACTTTTATATTTCAAAATATCGCAACATGAACGATATTTGCGATATTTTGAACATATCTTCCCTTCTGACAGCGGTTCCTCCTTCTATTGTGTGTGTGTGTGCAACAGAGTAAATTTTTATAGAGAAATGGAGGCTGGACAGTATGCGTTACAATATAAACATTTATATTGATTTAAATCGTGTTCTGATTTAAATCGCAAACGCGTGTTTAATTATGTGTTTTTTAATCATAATCAGGCTAATGCATTTCTACATTTTCTGTATGAACCAGCTTAGAGGTTCATACAGAAAGACAGCTTGTGTTTAAATTGAGTGTAAGGTAATTTATGCTTCTAAAGTCATGGTCAGCATTTATTATTGTACTGTGCTGTAAACTTTTTCTGTGCCTAGTCACATTATTTTATAGCGTTTTTATTGCGTTATTAAATCCGGTGGCGCTGTGTGTTACAGTAGTTTCCTGACTCCCATGTCACATGGTCTGTGATTGAATCCCATAGAACTATGACTTTATTTTTTAACAAACATTTCTTTGAAAAAATGAAACGTTTCCCTTGGTCAGAGATTAAATAAAACCTCACTCGCACCAAACAAATTTATATTTCTAAATATCACAAAATACGTTCATTGTCTTCCAATCGAGTCGAGTTGACATTGGAAGCCTGCCACACCCGGACTGTTAAACCAACGCATTAGCACGTCAAAGCCCATCGAGGGTATTGAGCCAGTATTGGCTTTAGTATTCCCCCCTCTCCCCTCAATTCAATTCAATTCAAGGTGTTTTATTTGCATGACAGATGGGTACAAGCAGTGTTGGGTATGTATATTGTAACGCTTACGGCAGACAGGCACTGTGTAAGAGCCGGCGCACCAGAGCAGCGCACCGAGGGAGCGTCTGCATTTCTAACTTAGTTTTTAAAATTAGTCAAGCAATATGAAGCATCTCCTTTTACTTAGTGCCTGAGCATAAAAAGAATAGGAGCATACTGCAACGCGTGTGAAGTCCATAAACGATATTAATTTTGGAACTTAAACTTACAGTATATGGCTGGTCTCGGTACTTTAAAGAAAACATACACACCAGTATTCCATTTCTCCTAAACATTTTAAGCATCGAAGTCTTTAACTAACGCGATACCGGAGTCAACAAGCATACTTTTAGAATTTGATTAAAAGGGAATATAATATGGAATCGCGTATCTCAAGAAATTAATAACGATATAATTATATTCATGTTGCAAAAGAACTGCAACGGACATAAAAACTCCCTTGCTTTTAACAGAGCGTTCCATAATTTCTAACTACGAAAATGCCAGGTGAAAGGATTTGTAAACATATTTTGTTAAAGCAAGTCAGAACCCATTCAGAGCCTACATTACATTTTAGCGTTTCATTCTGAGCAGAAGACCCTCACACCTGAAGAAGGGGGAGGTGTTTTTCGCTGGAAATCTCGCCTGCTTCTACTTTACAACCGGAGTGCTGGCTGTGACGAATTAAACCGGTATTACAGGTTACAATCACAGACCATGTGACATGGGAGTCAGGAAACTAACACAGCGCCACCAGATTTGATAACGCTATGAAAACGCTATAAAATAATGTGACTAGGCACAGAACAAGTTTACAGCACAGTACAAAAATGCTGACCATGACTTTAGAAGCATAAATTGCCTTACACTCAATTTAAACACAAGCTGTCTTTAGCCCTCTAAGGTGGTTCATACAGAAATGTAGAGATCCAGGCTCAGAACACACAGCTTCATTAGCGAATACATATGCAGGACAACTAGAGAAGACGTTTTACAGAGGATGGATTTTTAGAAACATCCCATCAGTGACATCACTGAAGTCAACTCCTAGGTACTGTAACTGTCGTGTGGATAGTTTCACAAGAATCAGACAAAGGTTTAAGCATCGCTTGTTCTAGATAAAACTGCAAAAAAAAACAACAACCCATAATGTACTTCTTTGCGGCTCTGTTTGCCCAAATCATATATTCACAACGTGAAATCTAGAAAATAATATTACGTAACCAAAATCCGCAATATGGAAACAGAACCTGTGTAATTGTTGATAGATGATGTACTCGTAACATTTTTTCAAGACGAACTACAACATTTAAAAAATGACTTGTATGTACTTGATATCTCTAATCAATCCACGGGTCCCAGCACGAAACGAAAGTAAAACGCATACCGTTTCGCGCTTCTTATTAGTTGCTCAAAAGTAATTTGACCGTATGAAATGCATAATATAAACCTAGAAACATATACGTGAGTAGTACTTAAGCACTGTAGTATCGGTGTTAAGACATACCTCTCAAATACTGTAAATCAAGTTAAAAATATCTCAAGATTCTGGTCATAATGAAACCATGTTTCGTGTATGTTTTCTTTAAAGTACCGAGACCAGCCATATACTGTATGTTTATGTTCCAAAATTAATATCGTTTATGGCCTTCACACGCGTTGCAGTATGCTCCTATTGTTTTTATGCTCAGCTACTAAGATTTCCCTTCAGTGGTAAAATTAGATATGAATATTCAATACTTAAACGGGCACAGTTAAGACATTAAATATACATATACATACTGTATACAGTACAGTTTGCATACGGTAATATGTTTATGTCCCTAAATCAATCTCTTTTATGAGCATGTGAAAGGCATGGTGAATCACTGTACTTTGCATGATTGGAAAAAAATGCGTGATTGCGAAATGCTGTGGCGTTACTTTTACAAAGACGGTCAATGAAAAAAAGAATGTGGACCAGGGCAATACTTTGAGTTTACAGCTTGTCCAAGGTCATTTATTATTAATACTATTATTAATATCTTCGTTAAAGACTTTGATGGCTACAGCTCAAACATGAGAGGTTGAGCTTTATTAGCTCCACCTTGCGGAAATTCCGGATACTATTATTTTGCTAGCGGTATTTACCGGTAACTCGCGGTATTTACCGGTAGCTTGCGGTAGACTGCGTACAGCATACCGGAAAATAATGCGGTATCGCCCGCGCATTTTGAATGGCTGCATCTGTACTTTGCAGTTTATGCCCGGAGCGTCCGAACAGGAAAAGGCTATGTTAGTAAGGAAAACTACTAGCCGAGCGGTCCACGAGTGGATGTCTAGACAAGGACCGGAGGTCTGTAATAGCTTTGAGGAGCTGTGTCAGGCAATGATCGGAGAATTTTCGGCTTTTATCGATCCCATAGCTGCCGTGGCCGCTGCGCACCATATTAAGCACGAAAAAGCTGAAGCCCCTCGCGACTATTATGAGAGGCTTAGGCGCACTTATTTTGCAGGGCGGAATGAAGAGGGTTGCGAAGAGAACGTGAATTTCAAAGGTTTATTCATTGCTAATCTGCATCCCTCAATCAGGAAAATGATTGTGATGCACACTGATGCAAAAGCGATGAAAATGGCTGACATTAGAAGGTTGGCTCAAAAAGCCTGGGGAGCTGAAGTCTCTGCTTCCTCAGAGCGAAAACCTGCTAAAACGGCCGTGTTCGCCACTAAAGCCAGCAGGGTTGACGACTCGCCTCAGCTCGAGGGAGCTGAGGTTCCTGAGCCCGCTAAGCCCCGGCGCAAAATAGGCAGGCAGGACCGCACTAAGCGTCAGAGCCGCCGTGAGCGCTACGGGGAAGGCAAGGGCACAGGCAGAGCCTATCAGAAGGCTGGACGAAGGGAGTCGACTGCAACCCGCCTGGACAGGCTTGAACAAGCCCTGCTTGAGAGATCAGGACAGGGTAAACCTTCCGCACTGAATGCCGGAAGCGTGAATGAGCTTAGTGGGACCACGCCCCTTCTCACTGGAGGAGGCGGGGATCCATCCCAAACCCCTCCCTCAGTCTATCTGATTGGGTGGGAGGGTTCCTGCCTGGAAGAAGGCTGTGACTCTGAGTTGGGCGCTGACCCCGCCCCTGAAGTCAAAGAAAAGGCAGGCTTCCAACAATTCTTAGGGAATCTCAGCCAGAAAGGCAAAGCAAGGCGTATTTATATCAAGGTTTCTCTTGAAAACGTCTTAGATAGATGTAGTGTTTCATAGCCGTTCAGGGACGCCAAATATGTAATCATAGTGGCTCTCTGAAGGCACCAGTTCTGTAGGGTTTGGGCATTTACTGAGACAATTATCAATTGTAGCAGTAAATCACAAAGTTGATTCTTTTGATGGCTTTAGAATCCAACCACGCGACATAACTCAAACAACGCGCACACACAGGTACTAATACACGAGGATACATTTATTAATACATAGAATATGCATGTAAACCTAACAGATCTTATCGAGAGGGTTATCAGAATACAAAAGGTATATATTCAATCAGTTACGAAGTGTTACACATCAAGAGGACATACGTTCAGTATATCATTCATTAAGACCGTTTCGTAAAGTGAACTTGGTTACAACTTCTACATTAGATACTCAAAACAAGTACATAACTCTTAGGAATTAAATTGATATCAAATGGTTGGGATAACAATTGAATTCTCGAGCTGTAATGCATTGAAGTTGAATACTCATCCAATTTCTGGGGATTCAGATCTCCTGCAGGCACAAACAATCAGCTGCAGGCTTGTTGCTGTCCAATCCGCGCTCTCTGGCTCCGTGCCAGGCTGTGCTGTGCGGCTTGCGACGGTGCGCTGCAGATGCTCACTGACCGGCTAGTTAGTGTTGGCTTTAACTAGCAAAGTTTGTGCACAGGAGAAAAGATGACTGTGGGTCCCAGCAAGTCAGGAAGAGGACCGGTTCGTTCCTGATGAAGAGCTAGTTCTGAATAGTGATTCAGCTGTCCACAGTTCTGACCTGTCCACGAGGCCTGCTGCTGGTTACTCTCTGGCAACCTCCACTCTAGACTCTTAGAACAAAGGAAAGTTCTGGCACTCGGACACACTGGCCGTTCCGTGGTTGTCCGGGCTGAGTCTCGGGATGGTCAGGAGGCGCGCTGCGAGAATGTCCTGCCCTTGGGAGCCTTCTGCTCCTGGGCCGTCCTGCCCTGGAATTCTCCTTTGAATTCCCTTTAGAACAGTCCACAGAATCCTCTCCAGAATCTTACTGAATCTGAATCTCAATCTTGTTGAATCTGAATCTTGTTGAATCTCTGAATCTTGTTGAATCTGAATCTCCAGGCCTGTGTTGCCTGTTTTTACCTGGAGGAACTTCAGCTTGTTGATTGGCTGAAAGTTCCATGGGCATCAGAGTCCCACGTGGGTTACTCAGCCCTACCAGTCCCTGATTGGTTGATCAAGGTGAGATATGAGTCACTTAGTCCTGACACTTAGTAATGCAGTCCAGATGTCCATCCGGCACTCCCTAGACTGATAGGCGCCAATGGATGACCATTGATCATGATAGCCAGGCTTAGCTAAGTGCATCCCCCTTTGGGAGCTGTCCTAGGAAACCTTAAATCATCTTGCATGAATAGTTTCTCTGTGGCTGCACCACAGAGATGAACAGAGAAATGGGGCCTCATTTGGGAAGCTCAGAAACACTTAATTCTGCCTTATTATTAAGCCTCGCCGCTACATAGAGAAGCACTGGTTGACACTGGGGCTGAAATTAGTTTGATGTCAGCCGATCTACTCAGCGAGCTCAAACGAGTAGCGAAAGGAAAAGGCATCAGACTTAAGGTAGAACCGTGTAAGATAGATATTTCCAGCTATACCCAGGATCATGCCAGGATCACACACCGAGTGTGGGTGGCACTTAGGTTCGGGCCAATGAACGTGGTGCATCCTGTTTACATCTCTAGGTTTAAAACAGAGCCACTACTCATTGGCCAAGACCTGCTTGACAGGCTGGAGCCTCTGGTGGACTGCCAGCGTGGAAAATTGTGGGCTCAGGTCAAGCACCCTAAGCCTGTCGTACAGCAAAAAGGGGGGTTCAGTGGTTATGCTGTGATCACACAGTGCCCACTGAACACCATAGCTGAGTTGGAGGATTCTCCTGGTTCCTCTGGACGAGAAATAAATGTCTCTTCTTGCTTTCCAAAACTACAGGGAAGTCCTGCCCAGGCCAGCACTCCCACGGTCTCCCAACTACAGGAGCAGTGCTCCGAGCAGCTGCTTGACCCGCCAGGTAAAGCACACCCCTTTTTCATCCCTGAAGAAGAGTGGATCTCCCTGTCCGGTAATGAATGGGAGTCCTTTCTGTGCGCCCTGGTACCTCAGGGGGACAAGGACTACCACCCCATGGTGGTGGGAGGGGTCCAGGTGGCAGAAGTGCAGGTTGATGATGTAATTCTCAGCCTCAGCTCTGAGAAGTCCATAATCAGTGAAGGTCTGTTCGAGGACCTGTCGCGAAGCCGTCAGGTGACCCTGGTGACGCAATCACAGGGTCTGTGGTGGGCACCCCCACCTCATAGGTCCATTTGGAGCAAAGGAAGCTGTGCAGCTTCCATCTCCATCGGAAAAAGGAAGTTTGCTCACTACTTCCAGGTAGCACCTCAGCTGACCCATTCGGTCTGTATTGGTGCAGACCTGTTGGTTCGACTGGGCGCCCAGCTGGACACAGTAAACAGTGTGCTGTGGACACGGGTGAACCCAGATGCCCACTCTCTAAGCGGCGACCCCGAGAACATTCGGTCAGGTCAGACGATTCCTCAGGCCTGCCAGGTAGTAAACGAATCGGACCTGATCGTTCCTGCGTCAACAGCAGGGTTTCCGGTACGCCTTGTCCTAAAGAAGGGACAGAGGATGGATGCTGGCCGAGATCAGGCATGTGTTGACCCAGCTCTCCCGTGCAGGGGCCAAACTGTCTCTGGCTAAGGGACAGTGGTGTAGGACCCAAGTGGAGTACGTGGGACTATTGGTTGGAGCCCAAGGCATACAGCCACAGTCCAGCAGAGTCCAAGCTATCCAGAATATGAAGTCGCCCACTAACCTGTCTGAACTGCGCAGCTTTCTGGGAGTATGTAATTATTCCCGGCAGTTCATTGAGGATTACGCTGAAATAGCAAGGCCCCTCCACAAGCTGCTGCAGAAAGACGTGCCCTTTGAGTGGGGACCTTCCTCAGAACAGGCTGTGATGGAGCTGAAGCGCAGACTCGGTAGTGCGCCGTGCTTGGCCTACCCTGACAAAAATAAGGTCTTCTACCTTGAAGCAGGGTTCTCAGAGCACTGCCTTGGGGCTGCTCTGAGTCAGGAATATGACCAAGAGCGAAGGGTGGTGGCGTATGCCAGTCGAGCCCTGAACCCAGTGGAGCAAAAGTTCTTGGACTGCGAGAAGGCCCTGTTACGGTCTGGTCGGTAGAACACTTCCGTAGTTATGTAGGGGGACAAAAGATCATCATCGAAACCTGCCACCAACCTGTGACATTCCTGCATAGCCAGAGACTCAAAGCGGGCAGGGTGTCAAATAGCAGGATTGTGGCATGGATGATGGCCCTACAAGGCTATGAGATAGAGGTACGTTATGCACAGAGCAAGAAAATGTACCTGGGACAGGGCCTGGCTTTGGGCCAAGTGTGTCACGGCTGTGACACTGACATGGAAGCTCCAGAAACAATTCCCGCTGCTGAGCTACCGAACAATCACCGGTACTACGATGAAAACGTGGGCCAGGGCTTACCCATGGCCTATGTTGACGGTTGCTCTTTTCGCCACGAACAGCAGGTGCTAGCAGGGGTAGGAGTAGTCTGGCAAGACAATACTCCCTGTGGGCCGACCCGCTATAAGCTAGGACCAAAGACTAGTCAGTATGCGGAAGTAGCTGTGGTGCTGATCACCCTCCAGCAGGCCCTGACAAATGGCCTTAAACAATTTGTCATCTGTAGTGACTCGAACTACGCCCGACATAGCTTCGTGTCCCATCTTCCGTATTGGAAGGGTAACGGCATGAAAAATGCCCGGGGCAAGGAAGTAAAGAACAAAGAGTTGTTCCTGGCCAGTGACAAGCTCACGACCGAGGCTGGAATGATGGTTTACTGGAGGAAGGTGAAGGGACACTCCCAGGTGAAGAGACCCGACAAAGACGGGAATGATGAGGCCGACCGGCTGGCTAAATCTGGCGCCTTAGAGGGTGAACCCTGGCAGTTCCAGCAGGAATGGCTACCCCCAGAAACCGTGGCTGAGGTCAAGGCGGTCACCCGAAGCAGGGCTAGACAGGATGTCGGAGCTGACCCTCAATCTGTAGTGCTTGGGTCACAGGGTTTTAACACCGATCTTGCAGAAATGCAGAAACAGGACCCAGCAATTGGGCTAATGTATCAGCATATCGCTGACCCAGTGCGTCAACCTCTTTCGGAGCAGGTGCTGAGCCAGTCTCCAGAGCTGAAGGAGCTGGCAGAGGTGAAAGACAACCTAAAAATTATAAAGGGGTTGTTGGTTTGTGTACCAGTTGCACAAGGTGTCCCAAAGTGGGTAGTTCCCCGCTGCCATCGGGGGGTCATGATCCAACACGCTCATGACGAGCCCTGTGGGGGTCACCGGGGAATCAAGGCCACGTACGACACTATCCAGCAGGTGGCATTCTGGCCTCACATGGGCCAAGACATCGCCGCGTATGTAAAGGGGTGTCTGACGTGTAGCCAGTTCCAACCATCACGGCCCTTGCACCGTGCACCACTCCAGAAAAAGGGCATGACATTCCCCTGGTCCAATCTACAAATGGATTGGGTGGGGCCGCTGGTGAGGTCATCCAGAGGGAACAAATATTTCCTCACGGTTACGTGTGCATTCACAAAATGGATTGAGTGCCTCCCAGCACCCAACGACACGGCAGAGACAAGTGCAGTGCTGTTGGTGAACCATGTGTTCAGTCGATGGGGACTCCCCCTGACCGTGGACTCGGATCGGGGAACCCATTTCACAGCTACAGTAATGGCAACCCTGTGGAATATGCTTGGGGTCAAGGCCCAGTTGCATATCTCCTACCACCCTCAATCCTCGGGCCAGGCAGAAAGGGCAAACCGAACGGTGGTTAGTATGCTCAAAAAGTTTGTCTCCACCAGCAGTAGGGACTGGGACATTAAGCTGCCCCTGGTTCTGATGGCCATCCGAGCCACGCCCCATTGCTCTACGGGGGTCCCACCTTTTGAGATGATGACAGGTCGGAAGATGACTCTTCCCCTACACTGTCTTTATGGGGTGGAGGACCTGAGCACGACGGGGGCTGCTACGGCCCATCAGTATGTGTCAGCAAGCACATCTGCAGGCAACCTTTGCTTTTGCCCAGAACAATCTGGGAAGGAGTGCAGAGGGTAGGAAAGCATACTATGACCGAAAGGCAGTTAACCAGGAACTCCAAGTAGGAGACAAGGTCCTGTACTTCCAATTTGCCAAACCCACAGGGGTGGCCCGGAAATTCTTACCCAGTTGGACAGGACCCCACGAGATTGTCGATAAGGTATCACCGGTAGCTTATCGAATTCGGATTGAAAAAGGAAGGCAATCTCTGGTCTATAAGTGGGTGCATCGCAACCACCTCCGGTTGTATCGCCCACCTCAAATGGCGCCGGAGGACACAGAATAGGGTTAAAAGTCTAAACCCGATCAAGAGGGGGGTGCCCCTTTGTAGCTGCAGGTAGTTAGGTACTGTAGTGTAGGTCCTCCTAGGAAAATATATTCAAAATTATAGTGGAACTGTACCATGTGCCTCATCTGTGTTCCAGAATGGGAATCCTAAAACTGCCACGGCTGGTCCTGACAGTGCTGTGGATCGCTTCGACACAGCCCCTTGAAGTTGTGGAACCCGGTCCTCCTACCGGCATAGTCCTGCAGGACGCTCCCGGATTGTTGTTAACAAATTGCAGAACATATACTCAGCGAGTGTATGTGCGGCTGGACCCAAGTGATGTGTTTCGGAAGCACATCAACATGAACAGTAGGGTGTCCCATCATGGCAGGCAGTGGGCTAGGGATGCTGTATGGCATGCCCAGCTAGACACTATACACATGCTCCGCCAGCTGAGGAAGGCAACAGTCAGCCAGGAGGAGATGACAGGCCTCAGCCGCCCCAAAAGGTTCTTGGGGGGTCTGATTGCTGCGGCCTCCACCGTGGGCTCGCTATTTTCAGCTGGTCTGTTTGCTGCTTACACTGTCACCCTGACCACCCTGAGAAGGCAGGTGTCTGGGTTACTTAAGGAAATGCCAGAAATTCAGGACAGGCTGTATCAACAGCAGCAGCGGCTGGAAAGCCTAGGGAAAACCTTACAGGGCACAATATTAGCAGTAAACCTTCATGCAGCAGTGTTAAATAACACCCTCCACACCGTGGGCAGGATTGTCGACGTGTTACAGTGGGATTATGCTTACGTGCAACAGGTCAGGATGCTGATGCAGGATTTGCTTAGGGAGCTTAGTGCCAAGATAACTAGCTTAGCCATGGGACAGATTCCAACTTACTTGGTTCCACTGTCCTTAGTAGAAGAAGTACTTAGGACAACCACTTCTGAGATGGTGCAGCCATTACAGGTACATTTTGCATACAGTCTAGGCAGTGCCATTCCTATACATGTCAACCCTGAAGCCAAGGAAATAGGTTTCCTGTTGAACCTTCCCATCGTGAGTGGCAAGGATATCTATAGACTCAAGTCTATATCGAACGTTGGCTTCTGGAGGGGGGACATGCATGTGAAGTTGACCACCCCACCGCTCGTAGCTTACCAGGAGGATGATCCAAATTTGTATCTTGTTCCAAACCTGGAACTGTGTATATCAACCAAGGATATCCACTGGGTATGCCCAAGTAAGCCATTCCTTAGGGACACAACTCAGAGGTTGTGTGGTATCAGAAAGGGGGCTGCCACTGAAAAGTGTAAAGCCACAGTGACGAGCAAAAGTGAGGTTAACGAACCCCAGGTTGAGCAGGTGGGAAAGAAATGGCTGGTCAGCACACCACAGTTAACGGTTACAATAACATATGACAGGCATGATACAGCTACCGAAGTGCAGCTACCCAACCAAACAGTTTTTCTACAAGTTCCTGAAGGAGCGATAGTGCATCTCAACGATTTAGCACTGTATCACCTGGAGTCAGAACTATACGAAACGGAACTCGAGATTGTGGACGCTTTCAGAGGACACGGCATTGACTTGGATGAGAGAATCCAAGAGACAGTAAGTCTTGAGGGTGTACAGGTAGTCGAATTTGTTCTTAACGACACAAACTTAAAAACTACACTGGTAGGTCCCAAGCACAGTCGTTGTGGATCCTCTGGGGCGCTAGGAACAATAAACGTGGTCATCTTGACACTGCTGCTGGGTAGCTGGATCATGGCTGGGGTAATGTGTTGGATGCTGTTCTCTTGTATCAAAGCCTTGCGGGGTAGTTTGAATGAGACAAAGGGAGCAATGGTTTATCACCGAAATCAGGTAACCACTCCCAAACGTCTGCCTGCTGCAGAGCTATCCGATACTGATAGTGAACTGCCGGAAGTTTAAGGTCTAGAGCTAATGATGATGCCCAATGCCTCATTCCTAGGTACCTTATAACTGAGAGCAGGTATACGCAACGTTCTTTCCAACACTATTTCCTGTACAAATTCTCGAGAGGTAATGTGAATATTGGGTGGTAGAATCCACCGTGGTACAACAAACATCACTTAACTCTGTTTTTTTTTGAAGGCAACAACGCCTCAGGACCTCGTGACCTTCAAAAAGGGGGGATATGTAGCGGCAATGCTTGTTAATAAGACAGAATTAAGCGTTGGTATGCTCCTAAAGGAGGCCCCATCTCACCCTCCATCTCTGTGGTGCAGCCACAGAGAAAGAATTCATGCAAGCTGATTTAAGATGTTTTTCTTTTGATAAGAAGCAAGCTCCCAGACGGGGATGCAATTAGCTAAGCCTGGCTATAATGATCAATGGTCATCCACTGGCGCCTATCTGTCTAGGGAGTGCCGAATGGACATCTGGACTGCATTTCTAAGTGTCAAGAGTAAGTGACTTATATCTCACCTTGACCAACCAATCAGGGACTGGCAGGGCGTGGTAATACCACGTGGGTCTCCAATGCCCGCCAAACTCTCAACCAATCAGCACACATCTGGGTCTTGATCAAAAAGGGAGCGCAAGCTCAGTTCTGGGCTCTCCTTGGCCATTTTCGCGCATCCTCAGAGACAATCACGTGACAACTGCTGTTGTCTGCAAAAGGACTTGGACTTTGTTCTAAGCACGAGGCCGAGGATCCCGTACGTATTCAGAATTCTACCAACGTGAATGCTGGTAGATCCCCTCGGAGCAACGACTGCCCTGCGCGCCGCAGTCAGATTCCTCCGCCCGTCCTACTCCGAGCTGCACCTCGACTGGTTGGCCGGTTGCCAGAGGACGCCGACACAACGCCCATTGGACAACCGCTGCAACAGAGCCTGTCAGCTGGTTTGGTGTTCGTGCCGGGAAATTCCAAATCCAAACACAGTGGATAAGTAAACCCCATGTTCTACATTGCGTCTCGAGAATTTAATTGTACCTCAACACAAGTTGTTATCAATTTAATTCATGAGTAATGTATTTACTTCCGAGTTTAGAGTAACAGTGGGTAATAACACTGATTAGCGATTTGGTAACCGAACGATATATATTGACATATATTCTCTGTTGTGTATCTCTTTGTGTTTGCATCTCTTCGAGATTATATACCTTGTATATTGATAACCCTCACAGTAAGGTCTGCCGCTCGTATCCAGGCAGACTAGTATATGTTTGGTGCACAGTTTATATTAATAAATGTATCTCGTGTATTGAACCCGTGTGTGTGCGTTGTTAGTTGTTCTGACGATTGATTTTCTAAAAGCCCCAACGAACAACCTCGTGATTACTGCTACAATTGATAATTGTCTCAGTAAACCCATCAAACCACTACACTATCAAGACCAGCCATACACAGTACAGTTTATGTACATACAGTAATGTTTATGTTCCTAAATTAATATCGTTTATGACCTTCAGATGCGTTATGCTCCTCTTCTTTTTATGCTCAGCTACTAAAATTTCCCTTTAGTGGTAAAATTCCATATAAATATTCAAAACTAAGCGGATTGAAATGTGCACAGTAAAGACATTAGATGATTAAATCTTTTCACTACCAACCAATGCACCACGAGTGCCCCTGTCGGTCATTTTGGCCAGCCAATCACTTACCGCGGTGCCCTACGGTGCCCTGCGGGTTGGTTACTGTACCACGGGTTTTTACCGCTCATTTTGAATGGCTGCATCTGTAGGTTGTCTCTCGCAGTGTTCAGGAATTGCATTCCGAAACTGAGTCAGATCAAAAGTTGTAAGAAAAGCACCTATGGTGTCGGTTCTAACAGCTTTATTGATTCGATGTTAAAGGCCGGAAATGGGGCACAAGACACGCGACCGCAAAAAGCGTCGCCATCTGCTTCCAGCTGCAAAATGCCGTTTGCGGACGCTGAAGCATTTGAACTTGAACTTTATTGCCATATGTAACCGGTACTGGTACAATGGAATTCTTACTTACAGAAGGTCTCTCGATTGTAAAACAAGTGTAAAAAACAAGACAAAGTGCAAACAGTGCATCAAGACAATGTACAAACAAACAATAGACAATGTGCAAGTAAACATGTAGACATTTCTTTCCAAGGCAGCGGGTACAAGCGATCTCGCGTTTTAAAACCACCAGGAAAAGCAAAAAGGCACTTTTCCTTGCTTGCGCCGGCACACAACGACGTGAGGAGGACACCGTAGTCGGCAGGATTCGAACTTGCGCAGGGAGACCCCAATGGATTTCTAGTCCATTGCCTTAACCACTCGGACACGACTACAGCAAGCGCCGCCATTGCTGCGTTCTTGCTACAATCTCACATGGATCGCGAGGCGCCGGCGGAAACCTTTTTCAAAGTCGTTCTCCATTAAAAAAAAAACCTTTCCAAAATACAAGCCTTGCAGACAGACACACCTCAGAGGACTTAAGGGTTGCTTCATGTGGGAATGATAAAGTCTCCCCGTCCGGACAGGAAAATGGCACTTTGTTAGACACAAAAAAACAATCAACAACAGACAAATGTCTACAAGCATTTTAGAAGCCGCTCTTGAAATAGCTCTTACATTCGTGTTAGACGCAGAAATCGCCTTTTTATTGACGCTCTTACAAACGCCATGGCAAGCAAAACAAAGCAAAGCAGAGCAGAACAAAACGAACAAAATAAAACCCTCATGTCCTGCACTTGAATATAATGCCGTTACGTGCCGAAGCGGTATTGGACGTCATCCTAGCACTGCAACCCGGGGCGTACGGTATATGGGAACGAGCACACGTCACGAATCGTCTCTAATCACTCCCTGCACTGTAAGGCGCCTTGAAGCGTGCACCCTCAACATTCATCTTTGCGCATCTGTGAAAGGTAAACTCTTGAGCAAACTCTGAACCAGACGCTCAAACTCCAGCTAGCATTAGGGGTAGCATTCCCACGCTACTTGAACACTTTGTTTACGCTCAGTGCTGGATTTTGGGAACTTTAGGACGAGTGGGACTTTTCTCCTATCTGTCAATTCGTTTTGTTTTGGAGACTCTTGGCTGTCTGTGTTGTATAGTGCAGCGTGAAGAAAACGTTTTCGAAAACTGTGCCGGCTCAAAAGTTGTAAGAAATCCTCTCCAGCTCTTTTAAGTCTCTTCAGTTTTGTCATTTAAAGTGAAACTAGATGTATAACTGGAGCCTCACTTATGCAAATGGTGAGGCTCCAGTTCGACATCTAGTTTTACTTTATATGACAGAAGTACGTCAGACTGCGCCGGACTGGGGGATCACTTCCGGTTATTTTTACCATCTTAAACATTTGAAATCCTCCCCTAGGCAATTGTGACACTTCATCTTGGCTCCACCTAGGACACTCTTCAATCTTCCATCACTTCTCTCTTCTCCCGCAACACTCTCGTCTGTCGGTAGTATGTGGCGTCTTTGCATTACCACCAATCTCACCACAGCAAGAAAGCAACAGGTTTTGGCAAGAGAGGAGGAGACTGCCTGGCCCGAACAGGGATCGAACCAGCGACTTTGGTGTTACTAGCACCACGCTCAAACCAACTGAGCTAACAGGCCTTGTTCCCACTGTCCTCTCTGTGCTGCAAAAAATGGAATTCAGGGAAGTTTCTTTTGTCCTTCTTTGAATAGAAAGCCCTGCAATTCAGTGTACGGGCTTTCTCGTGCTGTTTAATGGTTCTTCAAAAATTCAAATTCAAATCCTACACTGGCCTGAAGTGCCCCCCCCATTTCACAGCATTTTTCAGCTGATTTCAAATGTACCTAAAGGAGAAGCATTATTGAAGACCATCAATTACCAAGAGCTTTTGTCAAAGGTTTTGGTGGTCACTTTTAATGACCACAGAGAGCTATGACCTCGGTTTTACATCTCATCCAAAAGACAGCGCCTTTTTACCACACAGCGTCTCCGTCACTATACTGGGGCATTGGGACCCGCACAGACCTCAGGGTGAGCGTCCCACCGCTGGCTCCATTAACACCGCTTCCAGCTGTAAGCTTTGCTTTTCCCTGTAGGTCATCCTCATCCGGGTACTGACCTGGCTCACAGCTTCTAAGCTTCAGTGGGTTTTCAGTTGCGAGTTGAAAGGGGATGCAAGTGATGGAGCCGCTCGCTGCAAAAGCCACTGCATTGGCCAGGAATCGAACCCGGGCCTCCCGCGTGGCAGGCGAGAATTCTACCACTGAACCACCAATGCACGCTGCAAGGGTCTACAAAAAAGACGTTTTTTACCACTCTGTGCTGGATGTTGGGTCCCAAGGGAACTTCTGGACGAGTGAGAATTTTCTGCTATCAAAATTTGGTTTCGGAGACTTTTGGCAGCCTACAGATGCAGCCATTCAAAATGCGCGGGCGATACCGCATTATTTTGCGGTACGCTGTACGCAGTCTACCTCAAGCTACCGGTAAATACCGCGAGTTACCGTAAATTCTCCTATAATACGACAAGCAAAATAATAGTATCCGGAATTTCCACAAGGTGGAGCTAATAAAGCTCAACCTCTCATGTTTGAGCTGTGGCCATCAAAGTCTTTAACGAAGATATTACTAATAGTATTAATAATGAATGACCTTGGACAAGCTGTAAGTGTAAACTCAAAGTATTGCCCTGGTCAACATTCTTTTTTTCATTGACCGTCTTTGTAAAAGTAACACCACAGCATTTCGCAATCACGCATTTGTTTCCAATCATGCAAAGTACAGTAATTTTTGAGAATCGATTCACCATGCCTTTCACATGCTCATAAAAGAGATTGATTTAGGAACATAAACATATTACCGTATGAAAACTGGACTGTATACAGTATGTATATGTATATTTAATGTCTTAACTGTGCCCGTTTAAGTATTGAATATTCATATCTGATTTTACCACTGAAGGGAAATCTTAGTAGCTGAGCATAAAAAGAATAGGAGCATACTGCAACGCGTGTGAAGCCATAAACGATATTAATTTTGGAACATAAACATACAGTATATGGCTGGTCTCGGTACTTTAAAGAAAACATACACGAAACATGGTTTCATTATGACCAGAATCGGTCTTGAGATATTTTTAACTTGATTTACAGTATTTGAGAGGTATGTCTTAACACCGATACTACAGTGCTTAAGTACTGCTCACGTATATGTTTCTAGGTTTATATTATGCATTTCATACGGTCAAATTACTTTTGAGCAACTAATAAGAAGCGCGAAACGGTATGCGTTTTAGTTTTGTTTTGTGCTGGGACCCCTGGATTGATTAGAGATATCAAGTACATACAAGTCATTTTTTAAATGTTGTAGTTCGTCTTGAAAAAATGTTACGAGTACATCATCTATCAACAATTACACAGGTTCTGTTTCCATATTGCGGATTTTGGTTACGTAATATTATTTTCTAGATTTCACGTTGTGAATATATGATTTGGGCAAACAGAGCCGCAAAGAAGTACATTATGGGTTGTTGTTGTTTTTTTTGCAGTTTTATCTAGAACAAGCGATGCTTAAACCTTTGTCTGATTCTTGTGAAACTATCCACACGACAGTTACAGTACCTAGGAGTTGACTTCAGTGATGTCACTGATGGGATGTTTCTAAAAATCCATCCTCTGTAAAACGTCTTCTCTAGTTGTCCTGCATATGTATTCGCTAATGAAGCTGTGTGTTCTGAGCCTGGATCTCTACATTTCTGTATGAACCAGCTTAGAGGGCTAAAGACAGCTTGTGTTTAAATTGAGTGTAAGGCAATTTATGCTTCTAAAGTCATGGTCAGCATTTATTATTGTACTGTGCTGTAAACTTGTTCTGTGCCTAGTCACATTATTTTATAGCGTTTTTATAGTGTTATCAAATCCGGTGGCGCTGTGTGTTAGTTTCCTGACTCCCATGTCACATGGTCTGTGATTGAAACCTGTGAAACCGGTTTAATTCGTCACAGCCAGCACTCCGGCAGAGAGGGGGTTGTGCTCGTAAAGTAGAAGCAGGCGAGATTTCCAGCGAAAGACACCTCCCCCCCCACCCTCATACGATTCGCATTGTAATTACACATTCTAATTGTATTACACATTGTACACATGCTTAAAAGAGAAGAGAGAAAACGCAAGCCTTCTTCAGGTGTGAGGGTCTTCTGCTCAGAATGAAACGCTAAAATGTAATGTAGGCTCTGAATGGGTTCAATTATGATTTGGGCTTGATTAAGGTCGCTGCCTTTCATCTAAAACCCTACTTGAATCCTTCTAAACTAAAAATCAGTGTTAGTGAGTTCTAAATAAAGAGGTATCCAGGTAACAGTGAAACGGGCGGACAGTCTGGGGAGATCGCCCGTTTTCCATGTAAATAGTTCCCTGGTTCCGCACCCCTTGGTGTTTCTCTCGCTCTCTCTCGGGTCACCTGATCATTAGCTCGAAAGATTTCAGTGCTTTGTGTATATTCTAATGGTAGTGGGGACAGGGTGTGTGGGAACAGGTTTGGTTGAAATTGCATTGGAGATCTATGTTCTTCACACCTGAAACATTTTCTCTGAAAGCATTTTCTTCGCAGTTTAACCGATCTTGTTACAGCATGTTACAGTTTACTATTATTAACCATATTAATTTTAAGTGCTTAATGCCATTTTTTGACCAGGCACGAATATTCTTAAGTCCATATCTTCGCAAGTGAATCAGTGCGAATTGCAATACTAATTAAATTAAAACTACTAACTACTAACTAATACTAATTAAAACAAACCAGAAACGTGTTGTTCTGTCTAATGACATTACAAGTGGAAAGATTACAGATTTTAATCGTCTTTAATTTTGTTACGTTATACATTTTAGAAACGTTTCATCCATACAAACACCACAAAACTATTTTCGATTGTATTTCTGAATAGTATGTTACACTTAGTTCACTGTTTTAAATACATCTAATTAAGAAAGTTAGGTGTTAGCATAAACTATTAGCAATCAATAATATTAAATTTAGCACTGTAATAAGATGTTGCACTTTCCCCCGCATCTTGTAAAAATATATTTTCATTGTTCAAATATACATTAAGTCTGACTATCATATAATAAGTTAAATACAAAACTAAAGAAAAAATAGGGTTAAATATAATTCAAAATATTTTGCTAACAATGTTAACTGTTTATGAATAATAAAATGTATTAACTAAGGAGTAGGATGGCACAGTTGTTAGTATGTTTTTTGTTTTGTTTCTTTTTCATAAATACAACAGTAGTACCTGATGTCTCAGTGGCTTTCAAAATTAAATCATGCATGCAAACCTGTGAACTAGAAAGATAACTAAGATATTGTCATGGAAATATAACTATCAAGGAAGCCACAAAAGAGAGTTCTCACCTGAGTAAGGTCTTTATTTCAATATTGCAATATTGGGAGCCCTGCTGCCACTTCGCAAAGTGCAACCAGAGACTCAATTTGTTACAAGCAGTACAGGGTTTTTATAAGACGTTGCACTGTAAAAAAGTTCAGCACTTGGTCCCTTCTAAAACTTCCCCTTTCTCTAAGAGAAAACAGATTACATCATAGAGCGAGAGAAGAAAAACTAGATTTGTTATTCAAAGCTTATCGGTTACTTTCAGCTAATTCTAATGACCCAGACAGCATATATTGTTTTGGTACATTGTCTTCTAAACTAACCTAAACAGTGTACTTTGTTGACGAACTGTTTTCTAAAATTCTGCACGCACTGTAGCACAGCAGTTACATCCTTGAAATATATTATCTAAAAGCACCAATATATTTTTTTCAAAGCTCTCTACATTTTTAAGAATCAATTTACTTATTAGATTTCCACTTCAATATCCATCCATTTATAATGGTGGCGAAGTGGTTAGCATTGCTATCTTGCAGCTGAAGAAAGATGTGAAGACGGGGTTTTGAATTTAATCCTTTCTGTAGGGGGTTTAGACTTCTAAGTCACAAGCTGGGGTTTATGCCAGGAAAGGGGGTTAACTGATAAGGATTGCAGATGCAAGCTAGGAACCCCCCTGGGTGTAATGTTAAACTGACCATTTGCCCAGAACATCGTAAACTGGCCAAATACCATGAACCCCCCTCTTTACCATCAGACCGAGTGACGTCAGAAACGGAGAAGAAAACACTATATAACCCAAAAGTTTGTAACAGTACGTTGAACAATGCTTCGGTTTTGTTGTTTCTTGCGGGAAACAAGACTTCGGCTTTATTGTTCCTTGCATGCAATAAACTCATCTGTTTTACTTCATCTCAGGATTAAGAACCTTATTTCTTCTGTTACAACAAATTTGGCGTAGTCGGCGGATGCTCCAGAAGGCGCAGAACTTCCCATCGGCAGGAGAGACGGTCAGCGCGCACATAACTAAGAGGTAAGGACTCCTCTTTTATTTAAAAGTCCCGACTCTCTCTGACCGATTGGGAAATCTCTGCTCCCTGCGAGAATCGCCCGAGATGACGGAGTAAACGTGAGTTTCTGAATTCCTCTGGCCCGGGGAAGGCACCGGTGTATGTAATGGGTTGGTTGCTGTAAGCCCAGAATTTGGTCTGGCAGGGGTTCCGCGGTATTGTGTACAGGCGTTCGAAGCTGGTGTATGCCTTAATTGCGCGTGGAGTTTTGAACGGGTTTTGGACCCTTACCGTGAAGTTCAGGACTGGTGTGGGTCTTAATTGCACCCGGAGTTCTGAAGGTCAGAACTGGTTTGGGTCTTAATTGCACCCGGAGTTCTGAGGCTCAGAATCGGCGTGGGCCTTAATTGCGCCCGGGGTTCTAGAGCAAGTGGTGCATTAAATGCACGTAGTTCAGGACTGGTGTGGGTCTTAATTGCACCCGGAGTTCTGTGGCTCGGGATCGGTGTGGGCCTTAATTGCGCCCGGGGTTATGGAGCTGAGTGGTGCATTAAATGCACGTATAATCCAGGATTGGTGTGGGCTTTAATTACGCCCGGGGTCCTGAGATTAGCTACGCCTTGATCGTGCACAGATTGGAGTGGCGTGGTTTCTGGCGTGGCGTGGGTTTTTTTGTTTTAAAGGAAACAGGAGTAGAAGAGATATATGCATGTATGTTTTTGGTGTTTTCCTTGTTTGTGAAATACATATACACACGCACGACACTAACATAAACACACCTCATAATAAAAGAGCAAAGCATTAAGTAGCAGGATTTAAAGGACGTTGAGACCCGAGAATCGCCCTGATTGAGCTCAGTGCGTAAGTCCACCCCGGGGCAAAAGCAGCGATGCTGGCGTTCTGGGGATGGTGAATTACTGATCAAGAAAGGGGGTTTTCGAGGTCTCGTTTCTTACCTGTGAACAGTGCGGTGTAAATCCTCTCTAAAGTCTCTGAGAGGTATTTAGATCTGGAGGTAACAGACGCCTTTGGCTGAATGAGTGCAGGAATGCACAGGTTTTTCAAGTGAAAGCATCCCCCTACTGAATGAGCTGTTACCTCACACACGACAAAAGTAAATCTTAAAGAGACCGAACATGTGCGCTAACTGATGGTTTGAGAAAGTGGTGGAAGGGTCCGTTTAAATATCGGAAAAGTGTAAGTTGACGGAAAAGAAGGAGAAAAATATGGAAAAAGCTGAGTTTGTCAGAGGGAATTTGGGGCGAAGACGCCTGTAAAGAAAGCATATGAGTATTGATTGGCAAAAGCACAAGCATGTAGCTCCCACCCTGGTGCACGGCCGGCACCAGTAGTGGCAGATACATGACGAAAAAGAAAGAAATTGGGATGTGACTTAAAAGTGTGTTTACGGGGAAAATAAAAACCCGGAAGAAAATATACTTTACTCGCTACGAAAGAGTATAAAAAAAAAAGCTAAAAGAGGCAGTACAGGAGAATGAGAAACTAAAGAAGGAATTAACTTCTGGTCACGCTGCACTGGTTAATGTGCTGCAGCCAGCGACTAAGTTATATCCTGCTCTCCCACAGGGGAACAAACAGGCAGGAAACGAAAATAATTGGGATCAATTCCCTCAGTGGCCATATGGAGAAGGGGGGTCTGATTGGGATAACACTTGGTATGAGTGTGATAAAGACGGATCAGGGTCTCCCCTGTTAGAGGGAGGGCGCCCGCAGATCTGTACTTTCACTCGAAGTGGGAAAGGACTTGATGTAGCAGGGGCTGGCGCCGTTGATGACAGCGCCACTCTAACACTGTCTCGCACCCCGTCGAGGGGGTCTGCAATCGCACCTACCTTCCCTGATTTCCCCCATACGATCAAATCCAAAACCGTAAGATATTGACCGGTGGGCTAAAGTACCGCACCCGAAATTAGAAATGCAGCGAACCTGGAGTGCGCTTCAGGAATTAAAAGGATTCATGTAGAAGTAAAACAAGAATACAGCACATTGTATTACGAAGAGAAAAATATATTCTCGATGTGTATGTGTGTTTTATGAATTTGTGTGCCGGCATGTATGTGTGTAACTGTGAGTTTTGGTATACTAAATGACGGTGTGAGTGTGTTTAGCCAGCGGGACTGGCTAGAGACGTAACTAAAGAGACTTGACGAAAATCAACTTAAGGAGATTGGAAAATATAAGAGCGTCTGAAACGTATAAGTACAGTACAGGTGGACGTAAAAGTAGTTAAACAGTTTTTGTATTATTATAAATTATTATAAATTGTAATTTATACAATTAGTTGCAATAGTGGAAACAATTTGGTTTTATTCGAATGTCTCGAAACCAGACATGCTGAAACGCTGTAGGTTTAGAATCGAGACTGGGGAGAATAACGTCTTGTGAGAAAATCTGTTTACCTAACGATTAGATCCTGTAAATCCCTTGTAGCCTCCCTAAGTCTGTCCCAGTCCAGTGGATAAAAATGTACTGTTAATGGAGTGTTGGTTTCTCTGTTAGGGGATACTGGAGCACTACTGTCCTGCTTGTTTCACTCCTCTGTTCAACAGTGTACTATAGAGCAATGTATAGGGGAAGATGGCAGGAGGCCACAGGAGTATTGGGACAGCAAGTTTTACTTGCCGAGTACCAGATTTTAATGGGTGGTTTTATACCAGATCTATTGGGTTGGAATATTATGCATTACAAAGAATGACTATGCAGAACAGGGTATCACGTAGCTTCAACTGGCTGTGATCACTCAGTATGTTGATGGTATTCTGAGTGCTTCCCCTGATGAGGAAACCCACAAGTCTGAGTTGCTTCAGCTTTAGAGTGTCTAATAGAAGCAGTTATGATAAGGCCCTTTTGTGTCTAGCATTGTGAAATTTTAACAGGGCCTGGGTGCAATGTTTCTTACAGGGTGAGCACAACTCTTAACAGATCTGCTTAAGGGGGGAGTGCAGTACAAGGACAAGATTGCCTTGGTTCCCGCAGCAAAAGCCGCCTTTAATAATTTGAAACAAGTTCTCTTACAGGTGCTGAGACTGGGGTTTCCTCAGATGGATCAACCATTCCTTTGTATTATTGCAAGTTGCTGACAGAGGCCACCCAAGGAGCCCGCGAGCAGGTCCTGGAGGCGTGGGGACCACCACCTGAAGGAGGGCACAACCTCATCCCAGGAGAGTGGGTGTGGATCAGGAAATTTCCTTCACAGGTTCTCCAGCCCAGGTGGGACGGACCCTACCAGATCCTGTTGACAACCGAGTCTGCGGTTCGAGTGGAAGGAAAAGATCGCTGGATCCACGCGCCACACTGCCGACGAGCCTCATCCCCATTTACAGACTCAGAAAGAAATCATTTCTGTTTATAAGAATAATTGTTGCTGTAGGACTATGTTCCGCAGGAATTAATGATCATCTCTCCCACAAAGGAGAACATGGAATTAATTCCTTTTTAGGCCTCTCCTATCTGACAGCTAAGAAAACCAACCAAAGTGCCTGCTGGGTGTGTGCCACATTACCCAAATATGTACAGGGAGGACTTCCTATGGGAGCCATTCCTTGGCGTCTCGAGGAAGTCATAGGCATGATCATTTGGAGGGATAATTTAGGAGATTTTAATATGACAAACTATGGGGGGTTGCCATAACACGACTTTAACCTGCACAACATTACAATATCTACAGGAGCGAGGCTTAGAGCCCACGAGTTTCACAGGCTCTTACGCTCCTAAATATAACAGAAGCCATACACCACCATACCTGACTCTCAATAAGGAACGTGAGGGAAACATATGTTTTCAGCACACTAATTGGTCTGCACTTGGTTGGATGGAGTCGTTGCAACCTTACCATCGCTGCAAATATATCCACCTCTACCTTCCAAATTCCAGGATGGGATCGGCACACCCCACAATTCAGTATAAGCTTCTTATTTTCAGAGGCATGGGGAGCGCCAAACGGAACATCTTTCATTTGTGGAAAACGAGCCTACCCATGGTTGCCAGCCCAGTGGTCTGGCTCATGTTATTTAGGATATGTGGTTCCTCATATCCGTGTTCAAATCCACAGCCCCTTCGGACCTAACCACAGACCACAAAGAAAATTGGCTGATTGGGAATATTATTTAGGTATAATATTTCCACAAGCCGGCATGAACTTTCTGAGTCGAGAGTTAATTCAAATGGCCTCGACTTTAGAAGAATTAGCAAATTCTACCTCATCTAGTCTGAAGGCTGTTAATGATGAGATGGTAGCCCTCAGAACAGTGGCCATGCAGAACCGACTAGCTTTAGATTATGTACTGGCGGCCCAAGGAGGAACTTGTGCAGTAATTGACACTGAATGCTGCACATATATTCCTGATAATTCTGAGCACGTCTCAGATCTGGCCCAACACATTTACAATGAGGGACAGAAATATCAGGACTATTATACTGAAAATTGGGGAATTGGGTCTTGGGTAAAGTCTGTGTTTGGGGCCTGGGGTGGAACCTTTTTATAGTGTGTATCTGTAGGAGTAGTATTGTTTATATGTATAATTGTAATCATCACATTCACAAAAACATGTATCACATCTTGCTATAACCGTGGAACGTACAATGACATGGCAATACATACCTGTTCGCCAAGAAAGGAAAGATCTGCCCTGACATTGTATGTATAAAAATAGGCTACACTGACGTATGCCATATTTTATAAGGGGGGAATGAAGAAAGATGTGAAGACGGGGGTTTGAATTTAATCCTTTCTGTAGGGGGTTTAGACTTCTAAGTCACAAGCTGGGGTTTATGGCAGGAAAGGGGGTTAACTGATAAGGATTGCAGATGCAAGCTAGGAACCCCCCTGGGTGTAATGTTAAACTGACCATTTGCCCAGAACATCGTAAACTGGCCAAATACCATGAACCCCCCTCTTTACCATCAGACCGAGTGACGTCAGAAACGGAGAAGAAAACACTATATAACCCAAAAGTTTGTAACAGTACGTTGAACAATACTTCGGTTTTGTTGTTTCTTGCGGGAAACAAGACTTCGGCTTTATTGTTCCTTGCATGCAATAAACTCATCTGTTTTACTTCATCTCAGGATCAAGAACCTTATTTCTTCTGTTACAACACAGCACTGGGGTCCTAGGTTCAATTCCTGCCATCCTGTGTGTGAGGGGTTTACATGTTCTCTCTGGGTTAGATGGTTTTTCTCCATATGTGTGATATGACTCCCTCTCGCACTCCAAAACATACTGGTAAGTTAATTGGTTTATGGGAAAACTGGCCCTGGCGTGTGTGTGTTTGTGTCTGTCTGTCCTGTGATGGACTGGCGCTATGTCCAGGGTGTATTCTGCCTTGTCTCCTTTGCTTACTGGGATAGGCTCCAAATCCTCTGTACTGGATAAAGAGATTAGAAATGGATGGAAGTAAAGGCACTGTGTGGATGGAACTATACACAGTGTTAGAAACCCACGATGAAATGGCAGCATCTCACTGAGAATAAAATATTTTATAGTGCTGGCTTAAGGAAACCTTTCCACCTTTCCACCTCTCTTGCACATCAGTATCCATACCTAGTTATTTAAACAAATTGCCTCTAATTATAAACATCTTAATATGCTGGCTCTGTGGATCCGCATCAGCTATGTTTGCCCATTCCTTCAATTCATGTACATCCAACACACAGTTCAATGCCAGCAACTACACATAATCTAAAATACAATCCTTATTTCAGTATCTATGTAAACATATAGTCTGTTAACTTCATCATCTTCATCAAAAGTATGCCTAACCCCATTAGGAAGTGTTCTTGTTATAAGTGTATTCCTCAGCTTTCCCCAAATTATCTTCTTCTTGCCAACATCTCTAGTCTTTTATCCTGCAATAACTCAGCCAACACTTAAATCTCCAAAAGCTGCTTGTGTTAATTTCTTTAAATCACAAATATCATGTGTAAATACTGGCCATGTAATACTCTGCATTGTGGAATAATAGTTTATTTTAAAGGGAACTAGAGAAATCAAGAAAGGCTTTTTTTCTAGAATTAATAAATGCACATCCTGTTCACTGGGGAAATTAAATCCACACTGAGCAATCTTCAATATGTTCAGAATATGACGGCAAGAATCCTATCAGGGATGCATTACACCTGTTTTCAAGTCCTTGCACTGGTTACCTATCAGATTTCGAGTCAACTTCAAAATCCTTATCCTCCTTATATACTGTCCTACAACTGTTATTATTGATCACCGAATTATTGTACTTGACATGACTTCATTCAGCCTTTCCTGAACGTCTATGACAGGCAGAGAGAGTGCTGTTTCTGGTGCGATCTTTTGCAGCTGACATTTCACTGTTTTAAACGAACAAGAAATTAGATTGCTCATAAATCAGTTATTCTATATAAACACAGCGTAATTGCCCTCCGAAAATCCTCTTTTTCTTGTTCGTTTTAGAGACCTCGATCGAAACTGATTTTAGATGTCAGAAAGGATTTATTTTCTCTGTATTTCCTACATTGCTTTGTCGAGATTTTAACTTTATATCTAACTTTATATCTAGGCTCAGATTTCAACTATAAATCGTACAGTAATTAATAGCAGTAAATACTGATGTTTTGCGCCCTCTTACCACAAAAATATATGTTTTGTAGTTGGGATTAACTTTATTTCGTACGCGTAGCTACTCCGATTTAGACACCGAACAGTTAAAGATGGCGGCAAATCAGACACCCAGAGGGGGGAGGGGGGGGGCGTCTTCTCGCCTCCATAACTAAAATGCCAAATAGGAGTGGCTTAAGCGACATACACAGTCGTGTAACTGACAGATTGAGGTAGCCTATCGTGTAAATTTCGCTTTGTTGCTGATAGGTTAAGCTTTCGAAACTCTGCCCCAAAGTCATGTGACTGATTTTTCGCCCTGTTTCGTTGGTTAAACGCAATGATCACAAGCACCACCATGGTAACTGGGATGTGTAGTTTTTAATTCCGTTTGAATTATAACTGTACGTACTGTCTTCATATTTGGCCAGGGCTTTAAAGAGAAGGCGCGCCAAAAAATTTCGGTGCCGTCGTCTCCGCTTTAAAGGTACCCCCGTGCTGGAAGAATTTGACCTCGGAACGTTTGCCCAGCGTAGTTATAGTGGACATAAAAACAAGAGTTCGCTGGCATTATATCCTAGAAGACACAGACCGGCACCAGACCGGTAAATGCTTGATGAACTAGGGATTGGACAGTTTCCAAGTGCTTGTACAATCGATGGAAATGTTCAAATAAATGTGCAAAAGAAATAAAATAATCATTTATTTCTTTATCATATTGGCTAGCTAATGTCCTCTCTTTGCTAGTTAGTGGCTGTGTTTCTGCGTTGGGTAGCAACGGGTGACTGTTCTCAGGCGGAAGATGTAAACAGCTTAATTTTCATGTTAAATAATTTTTAAAAATTAAAATTCATTCTATACAGCAATCACATATTTGGGTACTGTTCCATAAAACTTTCATGCTTAAAATGTTTAGGGAGAAATGGAAGACTGGTGTGTATTTTTTCTTTAAACTATCAAGACCAGCCATACACAGTACAGTTTATGTACATACAGTAATGTTTATGTTCCTAAATTAATATCGTTTATGACCTTCAGATGCGTTATGCTCCTCTTCTTTTTATGCTCAGCTACTAAAATTTCCCTTTAGTGGTAAAATTCCATATAAATATTCAAAACTAAGCGGATTGAAATGTTCACAGTAAAGACATTAGATGATGAAATCTTTTCACTACCAAAACACAGCCTGGAAGAAGGCTGTGACTCTGAGTTGGGCGCTGACCCCGCCCCTGAAGTCAAAGAAAAGGCAGGCTTCCAACAATTCTTAGGGAATCTCAGCCAGAAAGGCAAAGCAAGGCGTATTTATATCAAGGTTTCTCTTGAAAACGTCTTAGATAGAGAAGCACTGGTTGACACTGGGGCTGAAATTAGTTTGATGTCAGCCGATCTACTCAGCGAGCTCAAACGAGTAGCGAAAGGAAAAGGCATCAGACTTAAGGTAGAACCGTGTAAGATAGATATTTCCAGCTATACCCAGGATCATGCCAGGATCACACACCGAGTGTGGGTGGCACTTAGGTTCGGGCCAATGAACGTGGTGCATCCTGTTTACATCTCTAGGTTTAAAACAGAGCCACTACTCATTGGCCAAGACCTGCTTGACAGGCTGGAGCCTCTGGTGGACTGCCAGCGTGGAAAATTGTGGGCTCAGGTCAAGCACCCTAAGCCTGTCGTACAGCAAAAAGGGGGGTTCAGTGGTTATGCTGTGATCACACAGTGCCCACTGAACACCATAGCTGAGTTGGAGGATTCTCCTGGTTCCTCTGGACGAGAAATAAATGTCTCTTCTTGCTTTCCAAAACTACAGGGAAGTCCTGCCCAGGCCAGCACTCCCACGGTCTCCCAACTACAGGAGCAGTGCTCCGAGCAGCTGCTTGACCCGCCAGGTAAAGCACACCCCTTTTTCATCCCTGAAGAAGAGTGGATCTCCCTGTCCGGTAATGAATGGGAGTCCTTTCTGTGCGCCCTGGTACCTCAGGGGGACAAGGACTACCACCCCATGGTGGTGGGAGGGGTCCAGGTGGCAGAAGTGCAGGTTGATGATGTAATTCTCAGCCTCAGCTCTGAGAAGTCCATAATCAGTGAAGGTCTGTTCGAGGACCTGTCGCGAAGCCGTCAGGTGACCCTGGTGACGCAATCACAGGGTCTGTGGTGGGCACCCCCACCTCATAGGTCCATTTGGAGCAAAGGAAGCTGTGCAGCTTCCATCTCCATCGGAAAAAGGAAGTTTGCTCACTACTTCCAGGTAGCACCTCAGCTGACCCATTCGGTCTGTATTGGTGCAGACCTGTTGGTTCGACTGGGCGCCCAGCTGGACACAGTAAACAGTGTGCTGTGGACACGGGTGAACCCAGATGCCCACTCTCTAAGCGGCGACCCCGAGAACATTCGGTCAGGTCAGACGATTCCTCAGGCCTGCCAGGTAGTAAACGAATCGGACCTGATCGTTCCTGCGTCAACAGCAGGGTTTCCGGTACGCCTTGTCCTAAAGAAGGGACAGAGGATGGATGCTGGCCGAGATCAGGCATGTGTTGACCCAGCTCTCCCGTGCAGGGGCCAAACTGTCTCTGGCTAAGGGACAGTGGTGTAGGACCCAAGTGGAGTACGTGGGACTATTGGTTGGAGCCCAAGGCATACAGCCACAGTCCAGCAGAGTCCAAGCTATCCAGAATATGAAGTCGCCCACTAACCTGTCTGAACTGCGCAGCTTTCTGGGAGTATGTAATTATTCCCGGCAGTTCATTGAGGATTACGCTGAAATAGCAAGGCCCCTCCACAAGCTGCTGCAGAAAGACGTGCCCTTTGAGTGGGGACCTTCCTCAGAACAGGCTGTGATGGAGCTGAAGCGCAGACTCGGTAGTGCGCCGTGCTTGGCCTACCCTGACAAAAATAAGGTCTTCTACCTTGAAGCAGGGTTCTCAGAGCACTGCCTTGGGGCTGCTCTGAGTCAGGAATATGACCAAGAGCGAAGGGTGGTGGCGTATGCCAGTCGAGCCCTGAACCCAGTGGAGCAAAAGTTCTTGGACTGCGAGAAGGCCCTGTTGTCTACGGTCTGGTCGGTAGAACACTTCCGTAGTTATGTAGGGGGACAAAAGATCATCATCGAAACCTGCCACCAACCTGTGACATTCCTGCATAGCCAGAGACTCAAAGCGGGCAGGGTGTCAAATAGCAGGATTGTGGCATGGATGATGGCCCTACAAGGCTATGAGATAGAGGTACGTTATGCACAGAGCAAGAAAATGTACCTGGGACAGGGCCTGGCTTTGGGCCAAGTGTGTCACGGCTGTGACACTGACATGGAAGCTCCAGAAACAATTCCCGCTGCTGAGCTACCGAACAATCACCGGTACTACGATGAAAACGTGGGCCAGGGCTTACCCATGGCCTATGTTGACGGTTGCTCTTTTCGCCACGAACAGCAGGTGCTAGCAGGGGTAGGAGTAGTCTGGCAAGACAATACTCCCTGTGGGCCGACCCGCTATAAGCTAGGACCAAAGACTAGTCAGTATGCGGAAGTAGCTGGGGTGCTGATCACCCTCCAGCAGGCCCTGACAAATGGCCTTAAACAATTTGTCATCTGTAGTGACTCGAACTACGCCCGACATAGCTTCGTGTCCCATCTTCCGTATTGGAAGGGTAACGGCATGAAAAATGCCCGGGGCAAGGAAGTAAAGAACAAAGAGTTGTTCCTGGCCAGTGACAAGCTCACGACCGAGGCTGGAATGATGGTTTACTGGAGGAAGGTGAAGGGACACTCCCAGGTGAAGAGACCCGACAAAGACGGGAATGATGAGGCCGACCGGCTGGCTAAATCTGGCGCCTTAGAGGGTGAACCCTGGCAGTTCCAGCAGGAATGGCTACCCCCAGAAACCGTGGCTGAGGTCAAGGCGGTCACCCGAAGCAGGGCTAGACAGGATGTCGGAGCTGACCCTCAATCTGTAGTGCTTGGGTCACAGGGTTTTAACACCGATCTTGCAGAAATGCAGAAACAGGACCCAGCAATTGGGCTAATGTATCAGCATATCGCTGACCCAGTGCGTCAACCTCTTTCGGAGCAGGTGCTGAGCCAGTCTCCAGAGCTGAAGGAGCTGGCAGAGGTGAAAGACAACCTAAAAATTATAAAGGGGTTGTTGGTTTGTGTACCAGTTGCACAAGGTGTCCCAAAGTGGGTAGTTCCCCGCTGCCATCGGGGGGTCATGATCCAACACGCTCATGACGAGCCCTGTGGGGGTCACCGGGGAATCAAGGCCACGTACGACACTATCCAGCAGGTGGCATTCTGGCCTCACATGGGCCAAGACATCGCCGCGTATGTAAAGGGGTGTCTGACGTGTAGCCAGTTCCAACCATCACGGCCCTTGCACCGTGCACCACTCCAGAAAAAGGGCATGACATTCCCCTGGTCCAATCTACAAATGGATTGGGTGGGGCCGCTGGTGAGGTCATCCAGAGGGAACAAATATTTCCTCACGGTTACGTGTGCATTCACAAAATGGATTGAGTGCCTCCCAGCACCCAACGACACGGCAGAGACAAGTGCAGTGCTGTTGGTGAACCATGTGTTCAGTCGATGGGGACTCCCCCTGACCGTGGACTCGGATCGGGGAACCCATTTCACAGCTACAGTAATGGCAACCCTGTGGAATATGCTTGGGGTCAAGGCCCAGTTGCATATCTCCTACCACCCTCAATCCTCGGGCCAGGCAGAAAGGGCAAACCGAACGGTGGTTAGTATGCTCAAAAAGTTTGTCTCCACCAGCAGTAGGGACTGGGACATTAAGCTGCCCCTGGTTCTGATGGCCATCCGAGCCACGCCCCATTGCTCTACGGGGGTCCCACCTTTTGAGATGATGACAGGTCGGAAGATGACTCTTCCCCTACACTGTCTTTATGGGGTGGAGGACCTGAGCACGACGGGGGCTGCTACGGCCCATCAGTATGTGTCAGCAAGCACATCTGCAGGCAACCTTTGCTTTTGCCCAGAACAATCTGGGAAGGAGTGCAGAGGGTAGGAAAGCATACTATGACCGAAAGGCAGTTAACCAGGAACTCCAAGTAGGAGACAAGGTCCTGTACTTCCAATTTGCCAAACCCACAGGGGTGGCCCGGAAATTCTTACCCAGTTGGACAGGACCCCACGAGATTGTCGATAAGGTATCACCGGTAGCTTATCGAATTCGGATTGAAAAAGGAAGGCAATCTCTGGTCTATAAGTGGGTGCATCGCAACCACCTCCGGTTGTATCGCCCACCTCAAATGGCGCCGGAGGACACAGAATAGGGTTAAAAGTCTAAACCCGATCAAGAGGGGGGTGCCCCTTTGTAGCTGCAGGTAGTTAGGTACTGTAGTGTAGGTCCTCCTAGGAAAATATATTCAAAATTATAGTGGAACTGTACCATGTGCCTCATCTGTGTTCCAGAATGGGAATCCTAAAACTGCCACGGCTGGTCCTGACAGTGCTGTGGATCGCTTCGACACAGCCCCTTGAAGTTGTGGAACCCGGTCCTCCTACCGGCATAGTCCTGCAGGACGCTCCCGGATTGTTGTTAACAAATTGCAGAACATATACTCAGCGAGTGTATGTGCGGCTGGACCCAAGTGATGTGTTTCGGAAGCACATCAACATGAACAGTAGGGTGTCCCATCATGGCAGGCAGTGGGCTAAGGATGCTGTATGGCATGCCCAGCTAGACACTATACACATGCTCCGCCAGCTGAGGAAGGCAACAGTCAGCCAGGAGGAGATGACAGGCCTCAGCCGCCCCAAAAGGTTCTTGGGGGGTCTGATTGCTGCGGCCTCCGCCGTGGGCTCGCTATTTTCAGCTGGTCTGTTTGCTGCTTACACTGTCACCCTGACCACCCTGAGAAGGCAGGTGTCTGGGTTACTTAAGGAAATGCCAGAAATTCAGGACAGGCTGTATCAACAGCAGCAGCGGCTGGAAAGCCTAGGGAAAACCTTACAGGGCACAATATTAGCAGTAAACCTTCATGCAGCAGTGTTAAATAACACCCTCCACACCGTGGGCAGGATTGTCGACGTGTTACAGTGGGATTATGCTTACGTGCAACAGGTCAGGATGCTGATGCAGGATTTGCTTAGGGAGCTTAGTGCCAAGATAACTAGCTTAGCCATGGGACAGATTCCAACTTACTTGGTTCCACTGTCCTTAGTAGAAGAAGTACTTAGGACAACCACTTCTGAGATGGTGCAGCCATTACAGGTACATTTTGCATACAGTCTAGGCAGTGCCATTCCTATACATGTCAACCCTGAAGCCAAGGAAATAGGTTTCCTGTTGAACCTTCCCATCGTGAGTGGCAAGGATATCTATAGACTCAAGTCTATATCGAACGTTGGCTTCTGGAGGGGGGACATGCATGTGAAGTTGACCACCCCACCGCTCGTAGCTTACCAGGAGGATGATCCAAATTTGTATCTTGTTCCAAACCTGGAACTGTGTATATCAACCAAGGATATCCACTGGGTATGCCCAAGTAAGCCATTCCTTAGGGACACAACTCAGAGGTTGTGTGGTATCAGAAAGGGGGCTGCCACTGAAAAGTGTAAAGCCACAGTGACGAGCAAAAGTGAGGTTAACGAACCCCAGGTTGAGCAGGTGGGAAAGAAATGGCTGGTCAGCACACCACAGTTAACGGTTACAATAACATATGACAGGCATGATACAGCTACCGAAGTGCAGCTACCCAACCAAACAGTTTTTCTACAAGTTCCTGAAGGAGCGATAGTGCATCTCAACGATTTAGCACTGTATCACCTGGAGTCAGAACTATACGAAACGGAACTCGAGATTGTGGACGCTTTCAGAGGACACGGCATTGACTTGGATGAGAGAATCCAAGAGACAGTAAGTCTTGAGGGTGTACAGGTAGTCGAATTTGTTCTTAACGACACAAACTTAAAAACTACACTGGTAGGTCCCAAGCACAGTCGTTGTGGATCCTCTGGGGCGCTAGGAACAATAAACGTGGTCATCTTGACACTGCTGCTGGGTAGCTGGATCATGGCTGGGGTAATGTGTTGGATGCTGTTCTCTTGTATCAAAGCCTTGCGGGGTAGTTTGAATGAGACAAAGGGAGCAATGGTTTATCACCGAAATCAGGTAACCACTCCCAAACGTCTGCCTGCTGCAGAGCTATCCGATACTGATAGTGAACTGCCGGAAGTTTAAGGTCTAGAGCTAATGATGATGCCCAATGCCTCATTCCTAGGTACCTTATAACTGAGAGCAGGTATACGCAACGTTCTTTCCAACACTATTTCCTGTACAAATTCTCGAGAGGTAATGTGAATATTGGGTGGTAGAATCCACCGTGGTACAACAAACATCACTTAACTCTGTTTTTGTTTTGAAGGCAACAACGCCTCAGGACCTCGTGACCTTCAAAAAGGGGGGATATGTAGCGGCAATGCTTGTTAATAAGACAGAATTAAGCGTTGGTATGCTCCTAAAGGAGGCCCCATCTCACCCTCCATCTCTGTGGTGCAGCCACAGAGAAAGAATTCATGCAAGCTGATTTAAGATGTTTTTCTTTTGATAAGAAGCAAGCTCCCAGACGGGGATGCAATTAGCTAAGCCTGGCTATCATGATCAATGGTCATCCACTGGCGCCTATCTGTCTAGGGAGTGCCGAATGGACATCTGGACTGCATTTCTAAGTGTCAAGAGTAAGTGACTTATATCTCACCTTGACCAACCAATCAGGGACTGGCAGGGCGTGGTAATACCACGTGGGTCTCCAATGCCCGCCAAACTCTCAACCAATCAGCACACATCTGGGTCTTGATCAAAAAGGGAGCGCAAGCTCAGTTCTGGGCTCTCCTTGGCCATTTTCGCGCATCCTCAGAGACAATCACGTGACAACTGCTGTTGTCTGCAATTGTCTCAGTAAACCCATCAAACCACTACACTATCAAGACCAGCCATACACAGTAATGTTTATGTACATACAGTAATGTTTATGTTCCTAAATTAATATCGTTTATGACCTTCAGATGCGTTATGCTCCTCTTCTTTTTATGCTCAGCTACTAAAATTTCCCTTTAGTGGTAAAATTCCATATAAATATTCAAAACTAAGCGGATTGAAATGTGCACAGTAAAGACATTAGATGATGAAATCTTTTCACTACCAACCAATGCACCACGAGTGCCCCTGTCGGTCATTTTGGCCAGCCAATCACTTACCGCGGTGCCCTACGGTGCCCTGCGGGTTGGTTACTGTACCACGGGTTTTTACCGCTCATTTTGAATGGCTGCATCTGTAGGTTGTCTCTCGCAGTGTTCAGGAATTGCATTCCGAAACTGAGTCAGATCAAAAGTTGTAAGAAAAGCACCTATGGTGTCGGTTCTAACAGCTTTATTGATTCGATGTTAAAGGCCGGAAATGGGGCACAAGACACGCGACCGCAAAAAGCATCGCCATCTGCTTCCAGCTGCAAAATGCCGTTTGCGGAAGCTGAAGCATTTGAACTTGAACTTTATTGCCATATGTAACCGGTACTGGTACAATGGAATTCTTACTTACAGAAGGTCTCTCGATTGTAAAACAAGTGTAAAAAACAAGACAAAGTGCAAACAGTGCATCAATACAATGTACAAACAAACAATAGACAATGTGCAAGTAAACATGTAGACATTTCTTTCCAAGGCAGCGGGTACAAGCGATCTCGCGTTTTAAAACCACCAGGAAAAGCAGAAAGGCACTTTTCCTTGCTTGCGCCGGCACACAACGACGTGAGGAGGACACCGTAGTCGGCAGAATTCGAACCTGCGCGGGGAGACCCCAATGCATTTCTAGTCCATCACCTTAACCACTCGGCCACGACTACAGCGAGTGCTGCCGTTGCTGCGTTCTTGCTACAATCTCACATGGATCGCGAGGCGCCGGCGGAAACCTTTTTCAAAGTCGTTCTCCATTAAAAAAAAAACCTTTCCAAAATACAAGCCTTGCAGACAGACACGCCTCAGAGGACTTAAGGGTGGCTTCATGTGGGAATGATAAAGTCTCCCCGTCCGGACAGGAAAATGGCACTTTGTTAGACACAAAGAAACAATCAACAACAGACAAATGTCCACAAGCATTTAAGAAGCCGCACCATGTTCTTGCTACAATCTCACACGGATCGCGAGACGCCGGCGGAAATCTTTTTCAAAGTCGTTCTCCGTTAAAAAAAAAAACCTTTCCAAAATACAAACCTTGCAGACAGACACGCCTCAGAGGACTTAAGGGTTGCTTCATGTGGGAATGATAAAGTCTCCCCGTCCGGACAGGAAAATGGCACTTTGTTAGACACAAAAAAACAATCAACAACAGACAAATGTCTACAAGCATTTTAGAAGCCGCACTTGAAATAGCTCTTACATTCGTGTTAGACGCAGGAATCGCCTTTTTATTGACGCTCTTACAAACGCCATGGAAAGCAAAACAAAGCAAAGCAGAGCAGAACAAAACGAACAAAATAAAACCCTCATGTCCTGCACTTGAATATAATGCCGTTACGTGCCGAAGCGGTATTGGACGTCATCCTAGCACTGCAACCCGGGGCGTACGGTATATGGGAACGAGCACACGTCACGAATCGTCTCTAATCACTCCCTGCACTGTAAGGCGCCTTGAAGCGTGCACCCTCAACATTCATCTTTGCGCATCTGTGAAAGGTAAACTCTTGAGCAAACTCTGAACCAGACGCTCAAACTCCAGCTAGCATTAGGGGTAGCATTCCCACGCTACTTGAACACTTTGTTTACGCTCAGTGCTGGATTTTGGGAACTTAAGGACGAGTGGGACTTTTCTCCTATCTGTCAATTCGTTTTGTTTTAGAGACTCTTGGCTGTCTGTGTTGAATAGTGCAGCATGAAGAAAACGTTTTCGAAAACTGTGCCGGCTCAAAAGTTGTAAGAAATCCTCTCCAGCTCTTTTAAGTCTCTTCAGTTTTGTCATTTAAAGTGAAACTAGATGTATAACTGGAGACTCACTTATGCAAATATTGCAAATTTACATAAGTGAGGCTCCAGTTCGACATCTAGTTTCACTTTATATGACAGAAGTACGTCAGACTGTGCCGGACTGGGGGATCACTTCCGGTTATTTTTACCATCTTAAACATTTGAAATCCTCCCCTAGGCAATTGTGACACTTCATCTTGGCTCCACCTAGGACACTCTTCAATCTTCCATCACTTCTCTCTTCTCCCACAACACTCTCGTCTGTCGGCAGTATGTGGCGTCTTTGAATTACCACCAATCTCACCACAGCAAGAAAGCAACGGGTTTTGGCAAGAGAGGAGGAGACTACCTGGCCCGAACAGGGATCGAACCCGCGTCCTTGGTGTTATTAGCACCACGCTCTAACCAACTGAGCTAACAGGCCTCGTGCCCGCTTTTCTCTCTGTGCTGCAAAAAATGGAATTCAGGGAAGTTTCTTTTGTCCTTCTTTGAATAGAAAGCCCTGCGATTCAGTGTACGGGCTTTCTCGTGCTGTTTAATGGTTCTTGTAACCCAAATCCTACACTGGCCTGAAGTGCCCCCCCATTTCACAGCATTTTTCAGCTGATTTCAAATGTACCTAAAGGAGAAGCATTATTGAAGACCATCAATTACCAAGAGCTTTTGTCAAAGGTTTTGGTGGTCACTTTTAATGACCACAGAGAGCTATGACCTCGGTTTTACATCTCATCCAAAAGACGGCGCCTTTTTACCACACAGCGTCTCCGTCACTATACTGGGGCATTGGGACCCGCACAGACCTCAGGGTGAGCACCCCACCGCTGGCTCCATTAACACCGCTTCCAGCTGTAAGCTTTGCTTTTCCCTGTAGGTCACCCTCATCCGGGTACTGACCTGGCTCACACCTTCTAAGCTTTAGTGGGTTTTCAGTTGCGAGTTGAAAGGGGATGCAAGTGATGGAGCCGCTCGCTGCAAAAGCCACTGCATTGGCCGGGAATTGAACCCGGGCCTCCCGCGTGGCAGGCGAGAATTCTACCACTGAACCACCAATGCACACTGCAAGGGTCTCCAAAAAAGACGCTTTTTTACCACTCTGTGCTGGATGTTGGGTCCCAAGGGAACTTCTGGACGAGTGAGAATTTTCTGCTATCAAAATTTGGTTTCGGAGACTTTTGGCAGCCTACAGATGCAGCCATTCAAAATGCGCGGGCGATACCGCATTATTTTGCGGTACGCTGTACGCAGTCTACCGCAAGCTACCGGTAAATACCGCGAGTTACCGTAAATTCTCCTATAATACGACAAGCAAAATAATAGTATCCGGAATTTCCGCAAGGTGGAGCTAATAAAGCTCAACCTCTCATGTTTGAGCTGTGGCCATCAAAGTCTTTAACGAAGATATTACTAATAGTATTAATAATGAATGACCTTGGACAAGCTGTAAGTGTAAACTCAAAGTATTGCCCTGGTCAACATTCTTTTTTTCATTGACCGTCTTTGTAAAAGTAACACCACAGCATTTCGCAATCACACATTTGTTTCCAATCATGCAAAGTACAGTAATTTTTGAGAATCGATTCACCATGCCTTTCACATGCTCATAAAAGAGATTGATTTAGGAACATAAACATATTACCGTATGAAAACTGTACTGTATACAGTATGTATATGTATATTTAATGTCTTAACTGTGCCCGTTTAAGTATTGAATATTCATATCTGATTTTACCACTGAAGGGAAATCTTAGTAGCTGAGCATAAAAAGAATAGGAGCATACTGCAACGCGTGTGAAGGCCATAAACGATATTAATTTTGGAACATAAACATAGAGTATATGGCTGGTCTCGGTACTTTAAAGAAAACATACACGAAACATGGTTTCATTATGACCAGAATCGGTCTTGAGATATTTTTAACTTGATTTACAGTATTTGAGAGGTATGTCTTAACACCGATACTACAGTGCTTAAGTACTGCTCACGTATATGTTTCTAGGTTTATATTATGCATTTCATACGGTCAAATTACTTTTGAGCAACTAATAAGAAGCGCGAAACGGTATGCGTTTTAGTTTCGTTTTGTGCTGGGACCCGTGGATTGATTAGAGATATCAAGTACATACAAGTCATTTTTTAAATGTTGTAGTTCGTCTTGAAAAAATGTTACGAGTACATCATCTATCAACAATTACACAGGTTCTGTTTCCATATTGCGGATTTTGGTTACGTGATATTATTTTCTAGATTTCACGTTGTGATTATATGATATGGGCAAACAGAGCCGCAAAGAAGTACATTATGGGTTGTTGTTGTTTTTTTTGCAGTTTTATCTAGAACAAGCGATGCTTAAACCTTTGTCTGATTCTTGTGAAACTATCCACACGACAGTTACAGTACCTAGGAGTTGACTTCAGTGATGTCACTGATGGGATGTTTCTAAAAATCCATCCTCTGTAAAACGTCTTCTCTAGTTGTCCTGCATATGTATTCGCTAATGAAGCTGTGTGTTCTGAGCCTGGATCTCTACATTTCTGTATGAACCAGCTTAGAGGGCTAAAGACAGCTTGTGTTTAAATTGAGTGTAAGGCAATTTATGCTTCTAAAGTCATGGTCAGCATTTATTATTGTACTGTGCTGTAAACTTGTTCTGTGCCTAGTCACATTATTTTATAGCGTTTATATAGTGTTATCAAATCCGGTGGCGCTGTGTGTTAGTTTCCTGACTCCCATGTCACATGGTCTGTGATTGAAACCTGTGAAACCGGTTTAATTCGTCACAGCCAGCACTCCGGCAGAGAGGGGGTTGTGCTCGTAAAGTAGAAGCAGGCGAGATTTCCAGCGAAAGACACCTCCCCCCCACCCTCATACGATTCGCATTGTAATTACACATTGTAATTGTATTACACATTGTACACATGCTTAAAAGAGAAGAGAGAAAACGCAAGCCTTCTTCAGGTGTGAGGGTCTTCTGCTCAGAATGAAACGCTAAAATGTAATGTAGGCTCTGAATGGGTTCAATTATGATTTGGGCTTGATTAAGGTCGCTGCCTTTCATCTAAAACCGTACTTGAATCCTTCGAAACTAAAAATCAGTGTTAGTGAGTTCTAAATAAAGAGGTATCCAGGTAACAGTGAAACGGGCGGACAGTCTGGGGAGATCGCCCGTTTTCCATGTAAATAGTTCCCTGGTTCCGCACCCCTTGGTGTTTCTCTCGCTCTCTCTCGGGTCACCTGATCATTAGCTCGAAAGATTTCAGTGCTTTGTGTATATTCTAATGGTAGTGGGGGCAGGGTGTGTGGGAACAGGTTTGGTTGAAATTGCATTGGAGATCTATATTCTTCACACCTGAAACATTTTCTCTGAAAGCATTTTCTTCGCAGTTTAACCGATCTTGTTACAGCATGTTACAGTTTACTATTATTAACCATATTAATTTTAAGTGCTTAATGCCATTTTTTGACCAGGCACGAATATTCTTAAGTCCATATCTTCGCAAGTGAATCAGTGCGAATTGCAATACTAATTAAATTAAAACTACTAACTACTAACTAATACTAATTAAAACAAACCAGAAACGTGTTGTTCTGTTTAATGACATTACAAGTGGAAAGATTACAGATTTTAATCGTCTTTAATTTTGTTACGTTATACATTTTAGAAACGTTTCATCCATACAAACACCACAAAACTATTTTCGATTGTATTTCTGAATAGTATGTTACACTTAGTTCACTGTTTTAAATACATCTAATTAAGAAAGTTAGGTGTTAGCATAAACTATTAGCAATCAATAATATTAAATTTAGCACTGTAATAAGCTGTTGCACTTTCCCCCGCATCTTGTAAAAATATATTTTCATTGTTCAAATATACATTAAGTCTGACTATCATATAATAAGTTAAATACAAAACTAAAGAAAAAATAGGGTTAAATATAATTCAAAATATTTTGCTAACAATGTTAACTGTTTATGAATAATAAAATGTATTAACTAAGGAGTAGGATGGCACAGTTGTTAGTATGTTTTTTGTTTTGTTTCTTTTTCATAAATACAACAGTAGTACCTGATGTCTCAGTGGCTTTCAAAATTAAATCATGCATGCAAACCTGTGAACTAGAAAGATAACTAAGATATCCATCCATTTATAATGGTGGCGAAATGGTTAGCATTGCTATCTTGCAGCACTGGGGTCCTAGGTTCAATTCCTGCCATCCTGTGTGTGTGGGGTTTACATGTTCTCTCTGGGTTACATGGTTTTTCTCCATATGTGTGATATGACTCCCTCTCGCACTCCAAAACATACTGGTAAGTTAATTGGTTTATGGGAAAACTAGCCCTGGTGTGTGTGTGTTTGTGTCTGTCTGTCCTGTGACGGACTGGCGCTATGTCCAGAGTGTATTCTGCCTTGTGTCCGTTGCTTATTGGGATAGGCTCCAAATCCTCTGTACTGGATAAAGAGATTAGAAATGGATGGAAGTAAAGGCACTGTGTGGATGGAACTATACACAGTGTTAGAAACCCACGATGAAATGGCAGCATCTCACTGAGAATAAAATATTTTATAGTGCTGGCTTAAGGAAACAGCCTTTCCACCTCTCTTGCACATCAGTATCCATACCTAGTTATTTAAACAAATTGCCTCTAAGTATAAACATCTTAATATGCTGGCTCTGTGGATCCGCATCAGCTATGTTTGCCCATTCCTTCAATTCATGTGCATCCAACACACAGTTCAATGCCAGCAACTACACATAATCTAAAATACAATCCTTATTTCAGTATCTATGTAAACATATAGTCTGTTAACTTCATCATCTTCATCAAAAGTATGCCTAACCCCATTAGGAAGTGTTCTTGTTATAAGTGTATTCCTCAGCTTTCCCCAAATTATCTTCTTCTTGCCAACATCTCTAGTCTTTTATCCTGCAATAACTCAGCCAACACTTAAATCTCCAAAAGCTGCTTGTGTTAATTTCTTTAAATCACAAATATCATGTGTAAATACTGGCCATGTAATACTCTGCATTGTGGAATAATAGTTTATTTTAAAGGGAACTAGAGAAATCAAGAAAGGCTTTTTTTCTAGAATTAATAAATGCACATCCTGTTCACTGGGGAAATTAAATCCACACTGAGCAATCTTCAATATGTTCAGAATATGACAGCAAGAATCCTATCAGGGATGCATTACACCTGTTTTCAAGTCCTTGCACTGGTTACCTATCAGATTTCGAGTCAACTTCAAAATCCTTATCCTCCTTATATACTGTCCTACAACTGTTATTATTGATCACCGAATTATTGTACTTGACATGACTTCAATCAGCCTTTCCTGAACGTCTATGACAGGCAGAGAGAGTGCTGTTTCTGGTGCGATCTTTTGCAGCCTACATTTCACTGTTTTAAACGAACAAGAAATTAGATTGCTCATAAATCAGTTATTCTATATAAACACAGCGTAATTGCCCTCCGAAAATCCTCTTTTTCTTGTTCGTTTTAGAGACCTTGATCGAAACTGATTTTAGATGTCAGAAAGGATTTATTTTCTCTGTATTTCCTACATTGCTTTGTCGAGATTTTAACTTTATATCTAGGCTCAGATTTCAACTATAAATCGTACAGTAATTAATAGCAGTAAATACTGATGTTTTGCGCCCTCTTACCACAAAAATATATGTTTTGTAGTTGGGATTAACTTTATTTCGTACGCGTAGCTACTCCGATTCGGACACCGAACAGTTAAAGATGGCGGCAAATCAGACACCCAGAGAGGGGGGGGGGGGGGGGGGCGTCTTCTTGCCTCCATAACTAAAATGCCAAATAGGAGTGGCTTAAGCGACATACACAGTCGTGTAACTGACAGTTTGAGGTAGTCTATCGTGTAAATTTCGCTTTGTTGCTGATAGGTTAAGCTTTCGAAACTCTGCCCCAAAGTCATGTGACTGATTTTTCGCCCTGTTTCGTTGGTTAAACGCAATGATCACAAGCACCACCGTGGTAACTGGGCCAGGGCTTTAAAGAGAAGGCGCGCCAAAAAAATTCGGTGCCGTCGTCTCCGCATTAAAGGTACCCCCGTGCTGGAAGAATTTGACCTCGGAACGTTTGCCCAGCGTAGTTATAGTGGACATAAAAACAAGAGTTCGCTGGCATTATATCCTAGAAGACACAGACCGGCACCAGACCGGTAAATGCTTGATGAACTAGGGATTGGACAGTTTCCAAGTGCTTGTACAATCGATGGAAATGTTCAAATAAATGTGCAAAAGAAATAAACAAAATAATTATTTATTTCTTTATCATATTGGCTAGCTAATGTCCTCTCTTTGCTAGTTAGTGGCTGTGTTTCTGCGTTGGGTAGCAACGGGTGACTGTTCTCAGGCGGAAGATGTAAACAGCTTAATTTTCGTGTTAAATAATTTTTAAAAATTAAAATTCATTCTATACAGCAATCACATATTTGGGTACCGTTTCATAAAAATTTCATGCTTAAAATGTTTAGGGAGAAATGGAAGACTGGTGTGTATTTTTTCTTTAAACTATTGTAGTGGCAATGCTTGTTAATAAGACAGAATTAAGCGTTGGTATGCTCCTAAAGGAGGCCCCATCTCACCCTCCATCTCTGTGGTGCAGCCACAGAGAAAGAATTCATGCAAGCTGATTTAAGATGTTTTTCTTTTGATAAGAAGCAAGCTCCCAGACGGGGATGCAATTAGCTAAGCCTGGCTATCATGATCAATGGTCATCCACTGGCGCCTATCTGTCTAGGGAGTGCCGAATGGACATCTGGACTGCATTTCTAAGTGTCAAGAGTAAGTGACTTATATCTCACCTTGACCAACCAATCAGGGACTGGCAGGGCGTGGTAATACCACGTGGGTCTCCAATGCCCGCCAAACTCTCAACCAATCAGCACACATCTGGGTCTTGATCAAAAAGGGAGCGCAAGCTCAGTTCTGGGCTCTCCTTGGCCATTTTCACGCATCCTCAGAGACAATCACGTGACAACTGCTGTTGTCTGCAAAAGGACTTGGACTTTGTTCTAAGCGCGAGGCCGAGGATCCCGTACGTATTCAGAATTCTACCAACGTGAATGCTCCGCTTGATCAACGGCAGCCTACAGTTGGACCCTCGTCGACAACCTGAATAGCTTATTCAGAAGCAGCGCTGGACCGGGAACGAACCAGCTTCTTCCCAGGCAAAAGAGTGACTTGTGAGGACTCGCGGTCACACTCTGTGCATAGAGACTTACTAGCCAGCCGGACTGCTGGTAGATCCCCTCGGAGCAACGACTGCCCTGCGCGCCGCAGTCAGATTCCTCCGCCCGTCCTACTCCGAGCTGCACCTCGACTGGTTGGCCGGTAGCCAGAGGACGCCGACACAACGCCCATTGGACAACCGCTGCAACAGAGCCTGTCAGCTGGTTTGGTGTTCGTGCCGGGAAATTCCAAATCCAAACACAGTGGATAAGTAAACCCCATGTTCTACATTGCGTCTCGAGAATTTAATTGTACCTCAACACAAGTTGTTATCAATTTAATTCATGAGTAATGTATTTACTTCCGAGTTTAGAGTAACAGTGGGTAATAACACTGATTAGCGATTTGGTAACCGAACGATATATATTGACATATATTCTCTGTTGTGTATCTCTTTGTGTTTGCATCTCTTCGAGATTATATACCTTGTATATTGATAACCCTCACAGTAAGGTCTGCCGCTCGTATCCAGGCAGACTAGTATATGTTTGGTGCACAGTTTATATTAATAAATGTATCTCGTGTATTGAACCCGTGTGTGTGCGTTGTTAGTTGTTCTGACGATTGATTTTCTAAAAGCCCCAACGAACAACCTCGTGATTACTGCTACAATTGATAATTGTCTCAGTAAACCCATCAAACCACTACATTTAATGGCGTCCCTGGGTGGGCGAGTTTAGAATGAAATGAGAATCAATCGCACAGAATAACTGATATTGCTGTGAGTTCAAGTTCAGCACAGCACCGCGGCTTCTATACGCGAATACCGGGTGTGCTGATAACTGCGTAAAGAAATCCCCCTGTTTTCTAGCGTTTAGTGTAACGTGTACTGATTGGAAATCCATCTGCTCGGGTGTTTAGATTCCATACTGTATTTTGGTAAAAGAAAAAAAAGTAATACTCTTAAAGTTTCTCTGACGTAATGACAATGGCTGCTAAAATGTCTGAAGTGGAGTCGCTTATAAGTACTATTTCTAGCGACGACAATCCTGGTTACTGGAGCGGTATCGAAAAGTTGAACTTTGATGATATTGAGAAGCTGCAAGTAGATTTAGTAGCTAAGGTAGCGAACCAGCTTAACACAGGAGGGTCCGTGAACGCAGTTCAGGTCCTATCGAGTTTCGCCTTAAATCTAGCTAAACAGCTGGAACTGTCTTTGTCCGAGCTGACAAAGTTTCAAAAGCTTCAGGGAAAGCTAGAAAGATATAAGGCGGAGCGAGTTGAGTTGTTGGATATAATCAGAGAAAAGAGAGTGAAAAATGAGGAAAGTGAAGACAGACTCAGGGAAGTTTTAGGTAAATTAGATGACCTGTCTGCTAGAGAAACTGCGGCTGAGGTAGCTAGGAGAGACCTGGAAGCGAGCTTGAAAGAAAAAGAAAAAGAAATTGAGCGTTTAAATGAGCTCAGCCAGGAAAGGCAAAAGGAGTTAGATGCTGCCGTACTGGAAGCAAAACAGGCTAGATCCCACTTGCATGCCAGCCCACCTAGCAGCCCGGAGCGCTCACCCAGCGCGCCGGGAGGAGGTTTCTCCCGGCCAGGGTCTGTGGTCGGATCGGCATGGGGGAGATCGCCGAGTCCTGCGCGAGAGGCAAGGGCGATGCAATTCAGGCATAGACCCCCTGCTCCTGATCACGGCCGTCCCCCTGCCCGCGGAGAAACCGTAAAAATTAACCTCCACTCCCTGAGGCAGTTAGCCAAAGATGTAGAAAGGTTTGACCCGTCAGTTTTAGGGAATAATGTGGAAACCTACATCGATGAGCTGAGACATACTTTGCAGTTTATGCCCGGAGCGTCCGAACAGGAAAAGGCTATGTTAGTAAGGAAAACTACTAGCCGAGCGGTCCACGAGTGGATGTCTAGACAAGGACCGGAGGTCTGTAATAGCTTTGAGGAGCTGTGTCAGGCAATGATCGGAGAATTTTCGGCTTTTATCGATCCCATAGCTGCCGTGGCCGCTGCGCACCATATTAAGCACGAAAAAGCTGAAGCCCCTCGCGACTATTATGAGAGGCTTAGGCGCACTTATTTTGCAGGGCGGAATGAAGAGGGTTGCGAAGAGAACGTGAATTTCAAAGGTTTATTCATTGCTAATCTGCATCCCTCAATCAGGAAAATGATTGTGATGCACACTGATGCAAAAGCGATGAAAATGGCTGACATTAGAAGGTTGGCTCAAAAAGCCTGGGGAGCTGAAGTCTCTGCTTCCTCAGAGCGAAAACCTGCTAAAACGGCCGTGTTCGCCACTAAAGCCAGCAGGGTTGACGACTCGCCTCAGCTCGAGGGAGCTGAGGTTCCTGAGCCCGCTAAGCCCCGGCGCAAAATAGGCAGGCAGGACCGCACTAAGCGTCAGAGCCGCCGTGAGTGCTACGGGGAAGGCAAGGGCACAGGCAGAGCCTATCAGAAGGCTGGACGAAGGGAGTCGACTGCAACCCGCCTGGCCAGGCTTGAACAAGCCCTGCTTGAGAGATCAGGACAGGGTAAACCTTCCGCACTGAATGCCGGAAGCGTGAATGAGCTTAGTGGGACCACGCCCCTTCTCACTGGAGGAGGCGGGGATCCATCCCAAACCCCTCCCTTAGTCTATCTGATTGGGTGGGAGGGTTCCTGCCTGGAAGAAGGCTGTGACTCTGAGTTGGGCGCTGACCCCGCCCCTGAAGTCAAAGAAAAGGCAGGCTTCCAACAATTCTTAGGGAATCTCAGCCAGAAAGGCAAAGCAAGGCGTATTTATATCAAGGTTTCTCTTGAAAACGTCTTAGATAGAGAAGCACTGGTTGACACTGGGGCTGAAATTAGTTTGATGTCAGCCGATCTACTCAGCGAGCTCAAACGAGTAGCGAAAGGAAAAGGCATCAGACTTAAGGTAGAACCGTGTAAGATAGATATTTCCAGCTATACCCAGGATCATGCCAGGATCACACACCGAGTGTGGGTGGCACTTAGGTTCGGGCCAATGAACGTGGTGCATCCTGTTTACATCTCTAGGTTTAAAACAGAGCCACTACTCATTGGCCAAGACCTGCTTGACAGGCTGGAGCCTCTGGTGGACTGCCAGCGTGGAAAATTGTGGGCTCAGGTCAAGCACCCTAAGCCTGTCGTACAGCAAAAAGGGGGGTTCAGTGGTTATGCTGTGATCACACCGTGCCCACTGAACACCATAGCTGAGTTGGAGGATTCTCCTGGTTCCTCTGGACGAGAAATAAATGTCTCTTCTTGCTTTCCAAAACTACAGGGAAGTCCTGCCCAGGCCAGCACTCCCACGGTCTCCCAACTACAGGAGCAGTGCTCCGAGCAGCTGCTTGACCCGCCAGGTAAAGCACACCCCTTTTTCATCCCTGAAGAAGAGTGGATCTCCCTGTCCGGTAATGAATGGGAGTCCTTTCTGTGCGCCCTGGTACCTCAGGGGGACAAGGACTACCACCCCATGGTGGTGGGAGGGGTCCAGGTGGCAGAAGTGCAGGTTGATGATGTAATTCTCAGCCTCAGCTCTGAGAAGTCCATAATCAGTGAAGGTCTGTTCGAGGACCTGTCGCGAAGCCGTCAGGTGACCCTGGTGACGCAATCACAGGGTCTGTGGTGGGCACCCCCACCTCATAGGTCCATTTGGAGCAAAGGAAGCTGTGCAGCTTCCATCTCCATCGGAAAAAGGAAGTTTGCTCACTACTTCCAGGTAGCACCTCAGCTGACCCATTCGGTCTGTATTGGTGCAGACCTGTTGGTTCGACTGGGCGCCCAGCTGGACACAGTAAACAGTGTGCTGTGGACACGGGTGAACCCAGATGCCCACTCTCTAAGCGGCGACCCCGAGAACATTCGGTCAGGTCAGACGATTCCTCAGGCCTGCCAGGTAGTAAACGAATCGGACCTGATCGTTCCTGCGTCAACAGCAGGGTTTCCGGTACGCCTTGTCCTAAAGAAGGGACAGAGGATGGATGCTGGCCGAGATCAGGCATGTGTTGACCCAGCTCTCCCGTGCAGGGGCCAAACTGTCTCTGGCTAAGGGACAGTGGTGTAGGACCCAAGTGGAGTACGTGGGACTATTGGTTGGAGCCCAAGGCATACAGCCACAGTCCAGCAGAGTCCAAGCTATCCAGAATATGAAGTCGCCCACTAACCTGTCTGAACTGCGCAGCTTTCTGGGAGTATGTAATTATTCCCGGCAGTTCATTGAGGATTACGCTGAAATAGCAAGGCCCCTCCACAAGCTGCTGCAGAAAGACGTGCCCTTTGAGTGGGGACCTTCCTCAGAACAGGCTGTGATGGAGCTGAAGCGCAGACTCGGTAGTGCGCCGTGCTTGGCCTACCCTGACAAAAATAAGGTCTTCTACCTTGAAGCAGGGTTCTCAGAGCACTGCCTTGGGGCTGCTCTGAGTCAGGAATATGACCAAGAGCGAAGGGTGGTGGCGTATGCCAGTCGAGCCCTGAACCCAGTGGAGCAAAAGTTCTTGGACTGCGAGAAGGCCCTGTTGTCTACGGTCTGGTCGGTAGAACACTTCCGTAGTTATGTAGGGGGACAAAAGATCATCATCGAAACCTGCCACCAACCTGTGACATTCCTGCATAGCCAGAGACTGAAAGCGGGCAGGGTGTCAAATAGCAGGATTGTGGCATGGATGATGGCCCTACAAGGCTATGAGATAGAGGTACGTTATGCACAGAGCAAGAAAATGTACCTGGGACAGGGCCTGGCTTTGGGCCAAGTGTGTCACGGCTGTGACACTGACATGGAAGCTCCAGAAACAATTCCCGCTGCTGAGCTACCGAACAATCACCGGTACTACGATGAAAACGTGGGCCAGGGCTTACCCATGGCCTATGTTGACGGTTGCTCTTTTCGCCACGAACAGCAGGTGCTAGCAGGGGTAGGAGTAGTCTGGCAAGACAATACTCCCTGTGGGCCGACCCGCTATAAGCTAGGACCAAAGACTAGTCAGTATGCGGAAGTAGCTGGGGTGCTGATCACCCTCCAGCAGGCCCTGACAAATGGCCTTAAACAATTTGTCATCTGTAGTGACTCGAACTACGCCCGACATAGCTTCGTGTCCCATCTTCCGTATTGGAAGGGTACCGGCATGAAAAATGCCCGGGGCAAGGAAGTAAAGAACAAAGAGTTGTTCCTGGCCAGTGACAAGCTCACGACCGAGGCTGGAATGATGGTTTACTGGAGGAAGGTGAAGGGACACTCCCAGGTGAAGGGACCCGACAAAGACGGGAATGATGAGGCCGACCGGCTGGCTAAATCTGGCGCCTTAGAGGGTGAACCCTGGCAGTTCCAGCAGGAATGGCTACCCCCAGAAACCGTGGCTGAGGTCAAGGCGGTCACCCGAAGCAGGGCTAGACAGGATGTCGGAGCTGACCCTCAATCTGTAGTGCTTGGGTCACAGGGTTTTAACACCGATCTTGCGGAAATGCAGAAACAGGACCCAGCAATTGGGCTAATGTATCAGCATATCGCTGACCCAGTGCGTCAACCTCTTTCGGAGCAGGTGCTGAGCCAGTCTCCAGAGCTGAAGGAGCTGGCAGAGGTGAAAGACAACCTAAAAATTATAAAGGGGCTGTTGGTTTGTGTACCAGTTGCACAAGGTGTCCCAAAGTGGGTAGTTCCCCGCTGCCATCGGGGGGTCATGATCCAACACGCTCATGACGAGCCCTGTGGGGGTCACCGGGGAATCAAGGCCACGTACGACACTATCCAGCAGGTGGCATTCTGGCCTCACATGGGCCAAGACATCGCCGCGTATGTAAAGGGGTGTCTGACGTGTAGCCAGTTCCAACCATCACGGCCCTTGCACCGTGCACCACTCCAGAAAAAGGGCATGACATTCCCCTGGTCCAATCTACAAATGGATTGGGTGGGGCCGCTGGTGAGGTCATCCAGAGGGAACAAATATTTCCTCACGGTTACGTGTGCATTCACAAAATGGATTGAGTGCCTCCCAGCACCCAACGACACGGCAGAGACAACTGCAGTGCTGTTGGTGAACCATGTGTTCAGTCGATGGGGACTCCCCCTGACCGTGGACTCGGATCGGGGAACCCATTTCACAGCTACAGTAATGGCAACCCTGTGGAATATGCTTGGGGTCAAGGCCCAGTTGCATATCTCCTACCACCCTCAATCCTCGGGCCAGGCAGAAAGGGCAAACCGAACGGTGGTTAGTATGCTCAAAAAGTTTGTCTCCACCAGCAGTAGGGACTGGGACATTAAGCTGCCCCTGGTTCTGATGGCCATCCGAGCCACGCCCCATTGCTCTACGGGGGTCCCACCTTTTGAGATGATGACAGGTCGGAAGATGACTCTTCCCCTACACTGTCTTTATGGGGTGGAGGACCTGAGCACGACGGGGGCTGCTACGGCCCATCAGTATGTGTCAGCAAGCACATCTGCAGGCAACCTTTGCTTTTGCCCAGAACAATCTGGGAAGGAGTGCAGAGGGTAGGAAAGCATACTATGACCGAAAGGCAGTTAACCAGGAACTCCAAGTAGGAGACAAGGTCCTGTACTTCCAATTTGCCAAACCCACAGGGGTGGCCCGGAAATTCTTACCCAGTTGGACAGGACCCCACGAGATTGTCGATAAGGTATCACCGGTAGCTTATCGAATTCGGATTGAAAAAGGAAGGCAATCTCTGGTCTATAAGTGGGTGCATCGCAACCACCTCCGGTTGTATCGCCCACCTCAAATGGCGCCAGAGGACACAGAATAGGGTTAAAAGTCTAAACCCGATCAAGAGGGGGGTGCCCCTTTGTAGCTGCAGGTAGTTAGGTACTGTAGTGTAGGTCCTCCTAGGAAAATATATTCAAAATTATAGTGGAACTGTACCATGTGCCTCATCTGTGTTCCAGAATGGGAATCCTAAAACTGCCACGGCTGGTCCTGACAGTGCTGTGGATCGCTTCGACACAGCCCCTTGAAGTTGTGGAACCCGGTCCTCCTACCGGCATAGTCCTGCAGGACGCTCCCGGATTGTTGTTAACAAATTGCAGAACATATACTCAGCGAGTGTATGTGCGGCTGGACCCAAGTGATGTGTTTCGGAAGCACATCAACATGAACAGTAGGGTGTCCCATCATGGCAGGCAGTGGGCTAAGGATGCTGTATGGCATGCCCAGCTAGACACTATACACATGCTCCGCCAGCTGAGGAAGGCAACAGTCAGCCAGGAGGAGATGACAGGCCTCAGCCGCCCCAAAAGGTTCTTGGGGGGTCTGATTGCTGCGGCCTCTGCCGTGGGCTCGCTATTTTCAGCTGGTCTGTTTGCTGCTTACACTGTCACCCTGACCACCCTGAGAAGGCAGGTGTCTGGGTTACTTAAGGAAATGCCAGAAATTCAGGACAGGCTGTATCAACAGCAGCAGCGGCTGGAAAGCCTAGGGAAAACCTTACAGGGCACAATATTAGCAGTAAACCTTCATGCAGCAGTGTTAAATAACACCCTCCACACCGTGGGCAGGATTGTCGACGTGTTACAGTGGGATTATGCTTACGTGCAACAGGTCAGGATGCTGATGCAGGATTTGCTTAGGGAGCTTAGTGCCAAGATAACTAGCTTAGCCATGGGACAGATTCCAACTTACTTGGTTCCACTGTCCTTAGTAGAAGAAGTACTTAGGACAACCACTTCTGAGATGGTGCAGCCATTACAGGTACATTTTGCATACAGTCTAGGCAGTGCCATTCCTATACATGTCAACCCTGAAGCCAAGGAAATAGGTTTCCTGTTGAACCTTCCCATCGTGAGTGGCAAGGATATCTATAGACTCAAGTCTATATCGAACGTTGGCTTCTGGAGGGGGGACATGCATGTGAAGTTGACCACCCCACCGCTCGTAGCTTACCAGGAGGATGATCCAAATTTGTATCTTGTTCCAAACCTGGAACTGTGTATATCAACCAAGGATATCCACTGGGTATGCCCAAGTAAGCCATTCCTTAGGGACACAACTCAGAGGTTGTGTGGTATCAGAAAGGGGGCTGCCACTGAAAAGTGTAAAGCCACAGTGACGAGCAAAAGTGAGGTTAACGAACCCCAGGTTGAGCAGGTGGGAAAGAAATGGCTGGTCAGCACACCACAGTTAACGGTTACAATAACATATGACAGGCATGATACAGCTACCGAAGTGCAGCTACCCAACCAAACAGTTTTTCTACAAGTTCCTGAAGGAGCGATAGTGCATCTCAACGATTTAGCACTGTATCACCTGGAGTCAGAACTATACGAAACGGAACTCGAGATTGTGGACGCTTTCAGAGGACACGGCATTGACTTGGATGAGAGAATCCAAGAGACAGTAAGTCTTGAGGGTGTACAGGTAGTCGAATTTGTTCTTAACGACACAAACTTAAAAACTACACTGGTAGGTCCCAAGCACAGTCGTTGTGGATCCTCTGGGGCGCTAGGAACAATAAACGTGGTCATCTTGACACTGCTGCTGGGTAGCTGGATCATGGCTGGGGTAATGTGTTGGATGCTGTTCTCTTGTATCAAAGCCTTGCGGGGTAGTTTGAATGAGACAAAGGGAGCAATGGTTTATCACCGAAATCAGGTAACCACTCCCAAACGTCTGCCTGCTGCAGAGCTATCCGATACTGATAGTGAACTGCCGGAAGTTTAAGGTCTAGAGCTAATGATGATGCCCAATGCCTCATTCCTAGGTACCTTATAACTGAGAGCAGGTATACGCAACGTTCTTTCCAACACTATTTCCTGTACAAATTCTCGAGAGGTAATGTGAATATTGGGTGGTAGAATCCACCGTGGTACAACAAACATCACTTAACTCTGTTTTTGTTTTGAAGGCAACAACGCCTCAGGACCTCGTGACCTTCAAAAAGGGGGGATATGTAGCGGCAATGCTTGTTAATAAGACAGAATTAAGCGTTGGTATGCTCCTAAAGGAGGCCCCATCTCACCCTCCATCTCTGTGGTGCAGCCACAGAGAAAGAATTCATGCAAGCTGATTTAAGATGTTTTTCTTTTGATAAGAAGCAAGCTCCCAGACGGGGATGCAATTAGCTAAGCCTGGCTATCATGATCAATGGTCATCCACTGGCGCCTATCTGTCTAGGGAGTGCCGAATGGACATCTGGACTGCATTTCTAAGTGTCAAGAGTAAGTGACTTATATCTCACCTTGACCAACCAATCAGGGACTGGCAGGGCGTGGTAATACCACGTGGGTCTCCAATGCCCGCCAAACTCTCAACCAATCAGCACACATCTGGGTCTTGATCAAAAAGGGAGCGCAAGCTCAGTTCTGGGCTCTCCTTGGCCATTTTCGCGCATCCTCAGAGACAATCACGTGACAACTGCTGTTGTCTGCAAAAGGACTTGGACTTTGTTCTAAGCGCGAGGCCGAGGATCCCGTACGTATTCAGAATTCTACCAACGTGAATGCTCCGCTTGATCAACGGCAGCCTACAGTTGGACCCTCGTCGACAACCTGAATAGCTTATTCAGAAGCAGCGCTGGACTGGGAACGAACCAGCTTCTTCCCAGGCAAAAGAGTGACTTGTGAGGACTCGCGGTCCTCGTGTATTCTCGTGTATTGAACCCGTGTGTGTGCGTTGTTAGTTGTTCTGACGATTGATTTTCTAAAAGCCCCAACGAACAACCTTGTGATTACTGCTACAATTGATAATTGTCTCAGTAAACCCATCAAACCACTACACTATCAAGACCAGCCATACACAGTACAGTTTATGTACATACAGTAATGTTTATGTTCCTAAATTAATATCGTTTATGACCTTCAGATGCGTTATGCTCCTCTTCTTTTTATGCTCAGCTACTAAAATTTCCCTTTAGTGGTAAAATTCCATATAAATATTCAAAACTAAGCGGATTGAAATGTGCACAGTAAAGACATTAGATGATGAAATCTTTTCACTACCAACCAATGCACCACGAGTGCCCCTGTCGGTCATTTTGGCCAGCCAATCACTTACCGCGGTGCCCTACGGTGCCCTGCGGGTTGGTTACTGTACCACGGGTTTTTACCGCTCATTTTGAATGGCTGCATCTGTAGGTTGTCTCTCGCAGTGTTCAGGAATTGCATTCCGAAACTGAGTCAGATCAAAAGTTGTAAGAAAAGCACCTATGGTGTCGGTTCTAACAGCTTTATTGATTCGATGTTAAAGGCCGGAAATGGGGCACAAGACACGCGACCGCAAAAAGCGTCGCCATCTGCTTCCAGCTGCAAAATGCCGTTTGCGGAAGCTGAAGCATTTGAACTTGAACTTTATTGCCATATGTAACCGGTACTGGTACAATGGAATTCTTACTTACAGAAGGTCTCTCGATTGTAAAACAAGTGTAAAAAACAAGACAAAGTGCAAACAGTGCATCAAGACAATGTACAAACAAACAATAGACAATGTGCAAGTAAACATGTAGACATTTCTTTCCAAGGCAGCAGGTACAAGCGATCTCGCGTTTTTAAACCACCAGGAAAAGCAAAAAGGCACTTTTCCTTGCTTGCGCCGGCACACAACGACGTGAGGAGGACACCGTAGTCAGCAGGATTCGAACTTGCGCGGGGAGACCCCAATGGATTTCTAGTCCATTGCCTTAACCACTCGGACACGACTACAGCGAGCGCCGCCATTGCTGCGTTCTTGCTACAATCTCACATGGATCGCGAGGCGCCGGCGGAAACCTTTTTCAAAGTCGTTCTCCATTAAAAAAAAAACTTTTCCAAAATACAAGCCTTGCAGACAGACACACCTCAGAGGACTTAAGGGTTGCTTCATGTGGGAATGATAAAGTCTCCCCGTCCGGACAGGAAAATGGCACTTTGTTAGACACAAAAAAACAATCAACAACAGACAAATGTCTACAAGCATTTTAGAAGCCGCTCTTGAAATAGCTCTTACATTCGTGTTAGACGTAGGAATCGCCTTTTTATTGACGCTCTTACGAACGCCATGGAAAGCAAAACAAAGCAAAGCAGAGCAGAACAAAACGAACAAAATAAAACCCTCACGTCCTGCACTTGAATATAATGCCATTACGTTCCGAAGCGGTATTGGACGTCATCCTAGCACTGCAACCCGGGGCGTACGGTATATGGGAACGAGCACACGTCACGAATTGTCTCTAATCACTCTCTGCACTGTAAGGCGCCTTGAAGCGTGCACCCTCAGCATTCATCTTTGCGCATCTGTGAAAGGTAAACTCTTGAGCAAACTCTGAACCAGACACTCAAACTCCAGCTAGCATTAGGGGTAGCATTCCCACGCTACTTGAACACTTTGTTTACGCTCAGTGCTGGATTTTGGGAACTTTAGGACGAGTGGGACTTTTCTTCTATCTGTCAATTCGTTTTGTTTTGGAGACTCTTGGCTGTCTGTGTTGTATAGTGCAGCTTAAATAAAACGTTTTCGAAAACTGTGCCGGCTCAAAAGTTGTAAGAAATCCTCTCCAGCTCTTTTAAGTCTCTTCAGTTTTGTCATTTAAAGTGAAACTAGATGTATAACTGGAGCCTCACTTATGCAAATGGTGAGGCTCCAGTTCGACATCTAGTTTTACTTTATATGACAGAAGTACGTCAGACTGCGCCGGACTGGGGGATCACTTCCGGTTATTTTTACCATCTTAAACATTTGAAATCCTCCCCTAGGCAATTGTGACACTTCATCTTGGCTCCACCTAGGACACTCTTCAATCTTCCATCACTTCTCTCTTCTCCCGCAACACTCTCGTCTGTCGGTAGTATGTGGCGTCTTTGCATTACCACCAATCTCACCACAGCAAGAAAGCAACAGGTTTTGGCAAGAGAGGAGGAGACTGCCTGGCCCAAACAGGGATCGAACCAGAGACTTTGGCGTCACTAGCACCACGCTCAAACCAACTGAGCTAACAGGCCTTGTTCCCACTGTCCTCTCTGTGCTGCAAAAAATGGAATTCAGGGAAGTTTCTTTTGTCCTTCTTTGAATAGAAAGCCCTGCAATTCAGTGTACGGGCTTTCTCGTGCTGTTTAATGGTTCTTCAAAAATTCAAATTCAAATCCTACACTGGCCTGAAGTGCCCCCCCATTTCACAGCATTTTTCAGCTGATTTAAATGTACCTAAAGGAGAAGCATTATTGAAGACCATCAATTACCAAGAGCTTTTGTCAAAGGTTTTGGTGGTCACTTTTAATGACCACAGAGAGCTATGACCTCGGTTTTACATCTCATCCAAAAGACGGCGCCTTTTTACCACACAGCGTCTCCGTCACTATACTGGGGCATTGGGACCCGCACAGACGTCAGGGTGAGCGTCCCACCGCTGGCTCCATTAACACCGCTTCCAGCTGTAAGCTTTGCTTATCCCTGTAGGTCATCCTCATCTGGGTACTGACCTGGCTCACAGCTTCTAAGCTTCAGTGGGTTTTCAGTTGCGAGTTGAAAGGGGATGCAAGTGATGGAGCCGCTCGCTGCAAAAGCCACTGCATTGGCCAGGAATCGAACCCGGGCCTCCCGCGTGGCAGGCGAGAATTCTACCACTGAACCACCAATGCACGCTGCAAGGGTCTATAAAAAAGACGCTTTTTTACCACTCTGTGCTGGATGTTGGGTCCCAAGGGAACTTCTGGACGAGTGAGAATTTTCTGCTATCAAAATTTGGTTTCGGAGACTTTTGGCAGCCTACAGATGCAGCCATTCAAAATGCGCGGGCGATACTGCATTATTTTGCGGTACGCTGTACGCAGTCTACCGCAAGCTACCGGTAAATACCGCGAGTTACCGTAAATTCTCCTATAATACGACAAGCAAAATAATAGTATCCGGAATTTCCGCAAGGTGGAGCTAATAAAGCTCAACCTCTCATGTTTGAGCTGTGGCCATCAAAGTCTTTAACGAAGATATTACTAATAGTATTAATAATGAATGACCTTGGACAAGCTGTAAGTGTAAACTCAAAGTATTGCCCTGGTCAACATTCTTTTTTTCATTGACCGTCTTTGTAAAAGTAACACCACAGCATTTTGCAATCACGCATTTGTTTCCAATCATGCAAAGTACAGTAATTTTTGAGAATCGATTCACCATGCCTTTCACATGCTCATAAAAGAGATTGATTTAGGAACATAAACATATTACCGTATGAAAACTGTACTGTATACAGTATGTATATGTATATTTAATGTCTTAACTGTGCCCGTTTAAGTATTGAATATTCATATCTGATTTTACCACTGAAGGGAAATCTTAGTAGCTGAGCATAAAAAGAATAGGAGCATACTGCAACGCGTGTGAAGGCCATAAACGATATTAATTTTGGAACATAAACATAGAGTATATGGCTGGTCTCGGTACTTTAAAGAAAACATACACGAAACATGGTTTCATTATGACCAGAATCGGTCTTGAGATATTTTTAACTTGATTTACAGTATTTGAGAGGTATGTCTTAACACCGATACTACAGTGCTTAAGTACTGCTCACGTATATGTTTCTAGGTTTATATTATGCATTTCATACGGTCAAATTACTTTTGAGCAACTAATAAGAAGCGCGAAACGGTATGCGTTTCAGTTTCGTTTTGTGCTGGGACCCGTGGATTGATTAGAGATATCAAGTACATACAAGTCATTTTTTAAATGTTGTAGTTCGTCTTGAAAAAATGTTACGAGTACATCATCTATCAACAATTACACAGGTTCTGTTTCCATATTGCGGATTTTGGTTACGTAATATTATTTTCTAGATTTCACGTTGTGAATATATGATTTGGGCAAACAGAGCCGCAAAGAAGTACATTATGGGTTGTTGTTGTTTTTTTTGCAGTTTTATCTAGAACAAGCGATGCTTAAATCTTTGTCTGATTCTTGTGAAACTATCCACACGACAGTTACAGTACCTAGGAGTTGACTTCAGTGATGTCACTGATGGGATGTTTCTAAAAATCCATCCTCTGTAAAACGTCTTCTCTAGTTGTCCTGCATATGTATTCGCTAATGAAGCTGTGTGTTCTGAGCCTGGATCTCTACATTTCTGTATGAACCAGCTTAGAGGGCTAAAGACAGCTTGTGTTTAAATTGAGTGTAAGGCAATTTATGCTTCTAAAGTCATGGTCAGCATTTATTATTGTACTGTGCTGTAAACTTGTTCTGTGCCTAGTCACATTATTTTATAGCGTTTTTATAGTGTTATCAAATCCGGTGGCGCTGTGTGTTAGTTTCCTGACTCCCATGTCACATGGTCTGTGATTGAAACCTGTGAAACCGGTTTAATTCGTCACAGCCAGCACTCCGGCAGAGAGGGGGTTGTGCTCGTAAAGTAGAAGCAGGCGAGATTTCCAGCGAAAGACACCTCCCCCCCACCCTCATACGATTCGCATTGTAATTACACATTGTAATTGTATTACACATTGTACACATGCTTAAAAGAGAAGAGAGAAAACGCAAGCCTTCTTCAGGTGTGAGGGTCTTCTGCTCAGAATGAAACGCTAAAATGTAATGTAGGCTCTGAATGGGTTCAATTATGATTTGGGCTTGATTAAGGTCGCTGCCTTTCATCTAAAACCCTACTTGAATCCTTCTAAACTAAAAATCAGTGTTAGTGAGTTCTAAATAAAGAGGTATCCAGGTAACAGTGAAACGGGCGGACAGTCTGGGGAGATCGCCCGTTTTCCATGTAAATAGTTCCCTGGTTCCGCACCCCTTGGTGTTTCTCTCGCTCTCTCTCGGGTCACCTGATCATTAGCTCGAAAGATTTCAGTGCTTTGTGTATATTCTAATGGTAGTGGGGGCAGGGTGTGTGGGAACAGGTTTGGTTGAAATTGCATTGGAGATCTATGTTCTTCACACCTGAAACATTTTCTCTGAAAGCATTTTCTTCGCAGTTTAACCGATCTTGTTACAGCATGTTACAGTTTACTATTATTAACCATATTAATTTTAAGTGCTTAATGCCATTTTTTGACCAGGCACGAATATTCTTAAGTCCATATCTTCGCAAGGGAATCAGTGCGAATTGCAATACTAATTAAATTAAAACTACTAACTACTAACTAATACTAATTAAAACAAACCAGAAACATGTTGTTCTGTCTAATGACATTACAAGTGGAAAGATTACAGATTTTAATCGTCTTTAATTTTGTTACGTTATACATTTTAGAAACGTTTCATCCATACAAACACCACAAAACTATTTTCGATTGTATTTCTGAATAGTACAGATGCAGCCATTCAAAATGCGTGAGGTATTTCGCGGCATACCCCGGTGGGCGTGTCACAGTATCACGCGGTATGACGCAGTTAACGTGGTGTCACGTGGTTAACTATCCGGCGTCGCCTTGTAAAACCGCCAGGGGGAGCTTAACCTCTCATGTACAGCATTTGAGCCTTTAATTTTGAACTGTGTATTACAGCATGTTAATCATCAGTCATTAAAATGTTGGTATATTTTATGAAAGCAAGATTGCTCAGTTGGACAAAAGTACACAACCTACCTTTATCAGAAATATCAAAGCCTTTACTGAAGATATTACTAATAGTATTAATAATGGATGACTTTGGACAAGCTGTATACTCAAAGTATAATTTCTTTAGCACATTTGTACAAGCACTTGGAATCTGTCCAAGCCATACTTTGTCAGGCATTTTGTTTTACTTCAACGGGCATAAAAACTTCCTTGCTTTTAACAGGGCGTTTCATAATTTCTAGCTACGAAAATGATTTAAAATGCGACACCTATCATTCAACTAGAGCTTAAAATATCACAAGGAAAAATACACACCGGTATTCCATTTCTCCCTAAACATTGTAAGCTTCGAAGTCTTTAACTAACGTGATACCGGAGTCAACAAGCATACTTTTAGAATTTGATTAAAAGGGAATATAATATGGAATCGCGTATCTCAAGAATTTAATAACGGTATGATTACATCCGTGTACTGCGGCAGGGCTGTGTAGGGCTGTTTCGCCTGCCTGATCATGCGAGCTCTCTTGTAGCCTACTGGTCTAGGTGCGTGACTACCAACTGGCAGGTTGTGTGTTCAAATCCAGCTGGTGCTGGACTTTTATTTTAACAAACATTTCTTCGAAAAAATAGGTAAGCGATATTATGGACAATCAGTTGACTTTTATATTTCAAAATATCGCAACATGATCGATATTTGCGATATTTTGAACATATCTTCCCTTCTGACAGCGGTTCCTGCTTCTATTGTGTGTGTGTGTGTGCAACAGTAAATTTTTATAGAGAAATGGAGGCTGGACAGTATGCGTTACAATATAAACATTTATATTGATTTTAATCGTGTTCTGATTTAAATCGCAAACGCGTGTTTAATTATGTGTTTTTAATCATAATCAGGCTAATGCATTTCTACATTTTCTGTATGAACCAGCTTAGAGGTTCATACAGAAAGACAGCTTGTGTTTAAATTGAGTGTAAGGTAATTTATGCTTCTAAAGTCATGGTCAGTATTATTGTACTGTGCTGTACTGTGTCACATTATTTTATAGCGTTTTTATTGCGTTATTAAATCCGGTGGCACTGTGTTAGTGTCCTGACTCACATTATTTAAACTACCACACTGATCATTCATCTCTAAATAAACTTTATTTTATATAGCGTTTTAAGCGATTAGGTAATTAGATTGCTCATAAACCTAATCGCTTTTTCTACATAAACACAGTGTGATTGCTCTCTGAAAATGCTTTTCCTTTATTTTTAAAGTAGGCTCAGATCGTATTATTATAAACTTTCTTGGAAAAATGTATTTTATGTAAACCATGTTTGCTATTAATTAATTTAGGGCTAAAATACGTTCATTGTCTTCCAATCGAGTCGAGTTGACATTGGAAGCCTGCCACACCCGGACTGTTAAACCAACGCATTAGCACGTCAAAGCCCATCGAGGGTATTGAGCCAGTATTGCCTTTAGTATTCCCCCCTCTCCCCTCAATTCAATTCAATTCAAGGTGTTTTATTTGCATGACAGATGGGTACAAGCAGTGTTGGGTATGTATATTGTAACGCTTACAGCAGACAGGCACTGTGTAGGAGCCGACGCACCAGAGCAGCGCCTGCATTTATAACTTAGTTTTTAAAATTAGTCAAGCAATACGAAGCATCTCCTTTTACTTAGTGCCTGAGCATACTGCAACGCGTGTGAAGCCCATAAACGATATTAATTTTGGAACTTAAACATACAGTATATGGCTGGTCTCGGTACTTTAAAGAAAACATACACACCAGTATTCCATTTCTCCCTAAACATTTTAAGCATCGAAGTCTTTAACTAACGCGATACCGGAGTCAACAAGCATACTTTTAGAATTTGATTAAAAGGGAATATAATATGGAATCGCGTATCTCCAGAATTTAAAGACCAGACAATCGCAAACTCGTTTTCAATAAAATTATTTTATTCATTCAGCAGTTTGTGAGAGGGACATCCAGCAGGGAGAGACACACACACCGGTTTTCATTGACAACATTGTTTTTTTTTCCAATTCCTCTTGTCTAACAGGAATGTTTTGTTTGTGGACAGACTGTTAGACAAGAGGAAAAGACCGCCTCCTCCTACGAAGCATTTCGTTGATCCGATCACGAATTCTTTTCCAGTCGTACGCAGCAAGGGTTGAGAATCTCCGATTCACCATCGTACTAATGGTTTCCCGGAGATTGCAAGGCAAGGCACTTTTGCCTCTGGACCCATCGAAATTTACAGACGTGGTCCACCCCCAGTAAATTTCAAAAGTCACAAGATTTCGAAACACGAGGGCGGCGTAGCGGTCGGCTCTTGCTTTCCCGTCTATGCCGATGCACTGCAAGTACAACCCCCCCTCCATCTCCTGGGTGATGGGTAGCAGTTGGACATCTGGGAGAATTATTCGTCCCACTGGCATCTGTGAATTCCGCTGTGCTTCCTGGGGGGAGATAGCCGGCGGGGACAGCATCAACAGAGTCCTGCGCGGTGGTGAACTGAGAGGCCGGGATGGAGTGTCCTGAGGCGGTGTGTGCTCTGCGGGGGGCAGAGCTTCCGCCAGGCATTGCAACCTGCGCGGCGGGGAGAGGCACTTTTCAGGAGACAGCTGCTCAACTGTTTGACTGCTGGAACATACTGTCTCCTTCCTCTGCATTTTCAGGAGTGTCTCTAGCTTCCCAGTCCTCCCCAGTAATGCATCGTACTGCTCCCGCTGCTGCCGAAATGTCTCCATACAGGTGCTGCTTCTACAGGTTGGCACCCTGGCCAGTGGCCGAGAGCAGAGACCCACGGCCTGTGGCAAAATAACATAAGTCATGTAAGAAATAAAGTCACACAGTAGTATTCATCAGTCGCGGAACAGAAGTCAAAATAAACTTTTCTTTTTTTCCGTCTTACCGCTTTCTTTTTTACTGTCCTTGTGGTAGATCGTTTCGCCCGTGCGGTGTTTTCTTGAAGAACAGGCTACGAAGAAATAATTATAATTGAATTTAAAATTCAAAACGGCAATAATACCTTGTAATATGCGCTGTAATCGCGTATTTCAGATGAAGTCTGCTGTATTTGCTTACCCTTCGCTCTTTGGAAGCTGGGGCGGCAGAAGCACCTCGTCTCTTCCCGTAAAAGGTCTTGGTCTCCATACTGTACTATGGTCGCTGTAGTGCAGGTTCGCAGTTTTTTTTTTTGCGATGGGAGCTCACCCAATCCCTTGGTGTCTTTTATGCTATATTCACCTGTACGGCTAGAGTGTGTTCATTGTCTTCCAATGAAAGGCGGGTGCCTTTTGCCGAAGTCGGGAGACATTGGGGGCTTGCCACACCCGGACTGTTAAACCAACGCATTAGCACGTCAAAGCGCATTGGGGACCCGGGCGCAATAGTTGTTTTGTCCCTTGATTTACTGATCTGCATTAATTAAATCTTGTCAGTCAGGTCTTTTTTTCTCTATTTCAATTGTCGTTTACACATGCACGACTTTAAAAGCTAGCATGACAGGTTTCGATTCACATTAGCTGGCGAGCCTTGTTAAAAAAAACAATGACAATGTAACATGCCACTGTTTGTTCATGAACAAAGTTATACTGAGATTTCCTTAGATACGCGATTAAAAAATAAATAAAAATTTGAATCTCCTGCGGAACACATTCCATAAGAATCAGCGGTTCTACAACATATATCGCCTTTAAAGGTGGCTTCTCAAAACGCTTTACGGGATAAAAACAACCAGAACAGCAGCAACAACAATATTGTATTTCATTGCACTTTGAAAACCAAGTAATAACTTAACTCAGTACGTGCAAACGTTTTGTATGTTGCTGTCTTGAATGCCTGCGTACCCATAAGTATCTTATTTGCCTTGAGGCCTGTCTACAGTATATTTGTCCCCCTATCTCCCTCAATTCAATTCAATTCAAGGTGTTTTATTTGCATGACAGATGGGTACAATTCTTGTTGGGAATGTATACTTTGATATTTACACCCGGCGCGTCACCGAGGGAGCGTCTGCATTTATAACTTAGTTTTTAAAATTAGTCAAGCAATATGAAGCATCTCCTTTAGCTTTTAAGTCCCTTATGGTTTTTTCGTATTATATTCCCTATTAATCAAACTCTAAGAGTATGTATCGGCTTGTCAGTCAGGTCTTTTTTTCTCTTTTTCAATTGTCGTTTACACATGCACGACTTTAAAAGCTAGCAAGACAGGTTTCGATTCACATTAGCTGGCGAGCCTTGTTAAAAAAAACAATGACAATGTAACATGCCACTGTTTGTTCATGAACAAAGTTATACTGAGACTTCCTTAGATACGCGATTAAAAAATAAATAAAAATTTGAATCTCCTGCGGAACACATTCCATAAGAATCAGTGGTTCTACAACATATATCGCCTTTAAAGGTGGCTTCTCAAAACGCTTTACGGGATAAAAACAACCAGAACAGCAGCGACAACAATATTGTATTTCATTGCACTTTGAAAATTGCATTTGAGCACGGTTTTTGACTTTCTTAAAATTGCATTTTGGGCGCGGACAGCACATACAAGGGTTAATGAACTGCGCCAAGAAATTTAAAATAGTTTTCTTTAGGTGTGAGGGTAGGAATGGACCGCAGCAGGCATAATCAGCAAACCAGGAAAACAAAGAACAGGACAGGTGAGATGTGTAGCCAGAAAGCGAGTGATCAGAAAAAGGAAATGGATTTGTCAACTGATTGTCCATGATATCGCTTACCTATTTTTTCGAAGAAATGTTTGTTAAAATAAAAGTCCAGCACCAGCTGGATTCGAACACACAACCTGCCAGTTGGTAGGCACGCACCTAGACCAGTAGGCTACAAGACAGCTCGCATGATCAGGCAGGCGAAACAGCCCTACACAGCCCTGCCGCAGTACACGGATATAATCATACCGTTATTAAATTCTTGAGATACGCGATTCCATATTATATTCCCTTTTAATCAAATTCTAAAAGTATGCTTGTTGACTCCGGTATCACGTTAGTTAAAGACTTCGAAGCTTACAATGTTTAGGGAGAAATGGAATACTGGTGTGTATTTTTTTCTTTAAAGTACCAAGACCAGCTATATACTGTATGTTTATGTTCCAAAATTAATATCGTTTATGGCCTTCACACGCGTTACAGTATGCTCCTATTCTTTTTATGCTCAGCTACTAAGATTTCCCTTCAGTGGTAAAATTCAATATCTACAACGAGCACAGTAAAGACGTTTACAGTAAGTCTTTCTACGACAGACCAATGGACCATGAGTGCCCCTGTCGGTCAACCAATCACGCACCGCGGTATCCCGTGTCATCATACCTGCGGTATCTGTACCGCGGTGTCTGTACCGCGCACTTTGAATGGCTGCATCTGTATGTTACACTTAGTTCACTGTTTTAAATAGATCTAATTAAGAAAGTTAAGTGTTAGCATAAACTATTAGCAATCAATAATATTAAATTTAGCACTGTAATAAGCTGTTGCACTTTCCCCCGCATCTTGTAAAAATATATTTTCATTGTTCAAATATACATTAAGTCTGACTATCATATAATAAGTTAAATACAAAACTAAAGAAAAAATAGGGTTAAATATAATTCAAAATATTTTGCTAACAATGTTAACTGTTTATGAATAATAAAATGTATTAACTAAGGAGTAGGATGGCTCAGTTGTTAGTATGTTTTTTTGTTTTGTTTCTTTTTCATAAATACAACAGTAGTACCTGATGTCTCAGTGGCTTTCAAAATTAAATTATGCATGCAAACCTGTGAACTAGAAAGATAACTAAGATATCCATCCATTTATAATGGTGGCGAAGTGGTTAGCATTGCTATCTTGCAGAACTGGGGTCCTAGGTTCAATTCCTGCCATCCTGTGTGTGAGGGGTTTACATGTTCTCTCTGGGTTAGATGGTTTTTCTCCATATGTGTGATATGACTCCCTCTCGCACTCCAAAACATACTGGTAAGTTAATTGGTTTATGGGAAAACTGGCCCTGGCGTGTGTGTGTTTGTGTCTGTCTGTCCTGTGATGGACTGGCGCTATGTCCAGGGTGTATTCTGCCTTGTGTCCGTTGCTTACTGGGATAGGCTCCAAATCCTCTGTACTGGATAAAGAGATTAGAAATGGATGGAAGTAAAGGCACTGTGTGGATGGAACTATACACAGTGTTAGAAACCCACGATGAAATGGCAGCATCTCACTGAGAATAAAATATTTTATAGTGCTGGCTTAAGGAAACAGCCTTTCCACCTCTCTTGCACATCAGTATCCATACCTAGTTATTTAAACAAATTGCCTCTAAGTATAAACATCTTAATATGCTGGCTCTGTGGATCCGCATCAGCTATGTTTGCCCATTCCTTCAATTCATGTGCATCCAACACACAGTTCAATGCCAGCAACTACACATAATCTAAAATACAATCCTTATTTCAGTATCTATGTAAACATATAGTCTGTTAACTTCATCATCTTCATCAAAAGTATGCCTAACCCCATTAGGAAGTGTTCTTGTTATAAGTGTATTCCTCAGCTTTCCCCAAATTATCTTCTTCTTGCCAACATCTCTAGTCTTTTATCCTGCAATAACTCAGCCAACACTTAAATCTCCAAAAGCTGCTTGTGTTAATTTCTTTAAATCACAAATATCATGTGTAAATACTGGCCATGTAATACTCTGCATTGTGGAATAATAGTTTATTTTAAAGGGAACTAGAGAAATCAAGAAAGGCTTTTTTTCTAGAATTAATAAATGCACATCCTGTTCACTGGGGAAATTAAATCCACACTGAGCAATCTTCAATATGTTCAGAATATGACAGCAAGAATCCTATCAGGGATGCATTACACCTGTTTTCAAGTCCTTGCACTGGTTACCTATCAGATTTCGAGTCAACTTCAAAATCCTTATCCTCCTTATATACTGCCCTACAACTGTTATTATTGATCACCGAATTATTGTACTTGACATGACTTCATTCAGCCTTTCCTGAACGTCTATGACAGGCAGAGAGAGTGCTGTTTCTGGTGCGATCTTTTGCAGCTGACATTTCACTGTTTTAAACGAACAAGAAATTAGATTGCTCATAAATCAGTTATTCTATATAAACACAGCGTAATTGCCCTCCGAAAATCCTCTTTTTCTTGTTCGTTTTAGAGACCTTGATCGAAACTGATTTTAGATGTCAGAAAGGATTTATTTTCTCTGTATTTCCTACATTGCTTTGTCGAGATTTTAACTTTATATCTAACTTTATATCTAGGCTCAGATTTCAACTATAAATCGTACAGTAATTAATAGCAGTAAATACTGATGTTTTGCGCCCTCTTACCACAAAAATATATGTTTTGTAGTTGGGATTAACTTTATTTCGTACGCGTAGCTACTCCGATTCGGACACCGAACAGTTAAAGATGGCGGCAAATCAGACACCCAGAGGGGGGGCGTCTTCTCGCCTCCATAACTAAAATGCCAAATAGGAGTGGCTTAAGCGACATACACAGTCGTGTAACTGACAGTTTGAGGTAGCCTATCGTGTAAATTTCGCTTTGTTGCTGATAGGTTAAGCTTTCGAAACTCTGCCCCAAAGTCATGTGACTGATTTTTCGCCCTGTTTCGTTGGTTAAACGCAATGATCACATGCACCACCATGGTAACTGGGATGTGTAGTTTTTAATTCCGTTTGAATTATAACTGTACGTACTGTCTTCATATTTGGCCAGGGCTTTAAAGAGAAGGCGCGCCAAAAAATTTCGGTGCCGTCGTCTCCGCTTTAAAGGTACCCCCGTGCTGGAAGAATTTGACCTCGGAACGTTTGCCCAGCGTTGTTATAGTGGACATAAAAACAAGAGTTCGCTGGCATTATATCCTAGAAGACACAGACCGGCACCAGACCGGTAAATGCTTGATGAACTAGGGATTGGACAGTTTCCAAGTGCTTGTACAATCGATGGAAATGTTCAAATAAATGTGCAAAAGAAATAAACAAAATAATCATTTATTTCTTTATCATATTGGCTAGCTAATGTCCTCTCTTTGCTAGTTAGTGGCTGTGTTTCTGCGTTGGGTAGCAACGGGTGACTGTTCTCAGGCGGAAGATGTAAACAGCTTAATTTTCGTGTTAAATAATTTTTAAAAATTAAAATTCATTCTATACAGCAATCACATATTTGGGTACCGTTTCATAAAACTTTCATGCTTAAAATGTTTAGGGAGAAATGGAAGACTGGTGTGAATTTTTTCTTTAAACTATCAAGACCAGCCATACACAGTACAGTTTATGTACATACAGTAATGTTTATGTTCCTAAATTAATATCGTTTATGACCTTCAGATGCGTTATGCTCCTCTTCTTTTTATGCTCAGCTACTAAAATTTCCCTTTAGTGGTAAAATTCCATATAAATATTCAAAACTAAGCGGATTGAAATGTGCACAGTAAAGATATTAGATGATTAAATCTTTTCACTACTAACCAATGCACCACGAGTGCCCCTGTCGGTCATTTTGGCCAACCAATCACTTACCGCGGTGCCCTACGGTGCCCTGCGGGTTGGTTACTGTACCACGGGTTTTTACCGCTCATTTTGAATGGCTGCATCTGTAGGTTGTCTCTCGCAGTGTTCAGGAATTGCATTCCGAAACTGAGTCAGATCGAAAGTTGTAAGAAAAGCACCTATGGTGTCGGTTCTAACAGCTTTATTGATTCGATGTTAAAGGCCGGAAATGGGGCACAAGACACGCGACCGCAAAAAGCGTCGCCATCTGCTTCCAGCTGCAAAATGCAGTTTGCGGACGCTGAAGCATTTGAACTTGAACTTTATTGCCATATGTAACCGG
>NW_028296632.1:810000-847500 GCF_055471065.1 Atractosteus spatula
GGGTCTCCAAAAAAGACGTTTTTTTACCACTCTGTGCTGGATGTTGGGTCCCAAGGGAACTTCTGGACGAGTGAGAATTTTCTGCTATCAAAATTTGGTTTCGGAGACTTTTGGCAGCCTACAGATGCAGCCATTCAAAATCCGCAGGCGATACCGCATTATTTTGCGGTACGCTGTACGCAGTCTAACGCAAGCTACCGGTAAATACCGCGAGTTACCGTAAATTCTCCTATAATACGACAAGCAAAATAATAGTATCCGGAATTTCCGCAAGGTGGAGCTAATAAAGCTCAACCTCTCATGTTTGAGCTGTGCCCATCAAAGTCTTTAACGAAGATATTACTAATAGTATTAATAATGAATGACCTTGGACAAGCTGTAAGTGTAAACTCAAAGTATTGCCCTGGTCAACATTTTTTTTTTCATTGACCATCTTTGTAAAAGTAACACCACAGCATTTCGCAATCACGCATTTGTTTCCAATCATGCAAAGTACAGTAATTTTTGAGAATCGCTTCACCATGCCTTTCACATGCTCATAAAAGAGATTGATTTAGGAACATAAACATATTACCATATGAAAACTGTAATGTATACAGTATGTATATGTATATTTAATGTCTTAACTGTGCCCGTTTAAGTATTGAATATTCATATCTAATTTTACCACTGAAGGGAAATCTTAGTAGCTGAGCATAAAAAGAATAAGAGCATACTGCAACGCGTGTGAAGGCCATAAACGATATTAATTTTGGAACATAAACATACAGTATATGGCTGGTCTCGGTACTTTAAAGAAAACATACACGAAACATGGTTTCATTATGACCAGAATCGGTCTTGAGATATTTTTAACTTGATTTACAGTATTTGAGAGGTATGTCTTAACACCGATACTACAGTGCTTAAGTACTGCTCACGTATATGATTCTAGGTTTATATTATACATTTCATACGGTCAAATTACTTTTGAGCAACTAATAAGAAGCGCGAAACGGTATGCGTTTTAGTTTCGTTTTGTGCTGGGACCCGTGGATTGATTAGAGATATCAAGTACATACAAGTCATTTTTTAAATGTTGTAGTTCGTCTTGAAAAAATGTTACGAGTACATCATCCATCAACAATTACACAGGTTCTGTTTTCATATTGCGGATTTTGGTTACGTAATATTATTTTCTAGATTTCACGTTGTGAATATATGATTTGGGCAAACAGAGCCGCAAAGAAGTACATTATGGGTTGTTGTTGTTTTTTTTGCAGTTTTATCTAGAACAAGCGATGCTTAAACATTTGTCTGATTCTTGTGAAACTATCTACACGACAGTTACCGTACCTAGGAGTTGACTTCAGTGATGTCACTGATGGGATGTTTCTAAAAATCCATCCTCTGTAAAACGTCTTCTCTAGTTGTCCTGCATATGTATTCGCTAATGAAGCTGTGTGTTCTGAGCCTGGATCTCTACATTTCTGTATGAACCAGCTTAGAGGGCTAAAGACAGCTTGTGTTTAAATTGAGTGTAAGGCAATTTATGCTTCTAAAGTCATGGTCAGCATTTATTATTGTACTGTGCTGTAAACTTGTTCTGTGCCTAGTCACATTATTTTATAGCGTTTTTATAGTGTTATCAAATCCGGTGGCGCTGTGTGTTAGTTTCCTGACTCCCATGTCACATGGTCTGTGATTGAAACCTGTGAAACCGGTTTAATTCGTCACAGCCAGCACTCCGGCAGAGAGGGGGTTGTACTCGTAAAGTAGAAGCAGGCGAGATTTCCAGCGAAAGACACCTCCCCCCCACCCTCATACGATTCGCATTGTAATTACACATTGTAATTGTATTACACATTGTACACATGCTTAAAAGAGAAGAGAGAAAACGCAAGCCTTCTTCAGGTGTGAGGGTCTTCTGCTCAGAATGAAATGCTAAAATGTAATGTAGGCTCTGAATGGGTTCAATTATGATTTGGGCTTGATTAAGGTCGCTGCCTTTCATCTAAAACCGTACTTGAATCCTTCGAAACTAAAAATCAGTGTTTGTGAGTTCTAAATAAAGAGGTATCCAGGTAACAGTGAAACGGGCGGACAGTCTGGGGAGATCGCCCGTTTTCCATGTAAATAGTTCCCTGGTTCCGCACCCCTTGGTGTTTCTATCGCTCTCTCTCGGGTCACCTGATCATTAGCTCGAAAGATTTCAGTGCTTTGTGTATATTCTAATGGTAGTGGGGGCAGGGTGTGTGGGAACAGGTTTGGTTGAAATTGCATTGGAGATCTATGTTCTTCACACCTGAAACATTTTCTCTGAAAGCATTTTCTTCGCAGTTTAACCGATCTTGTTACAGCATGTTACAGTTTACTATTATTAACCATATTAATTTTAAGTGCTTAATGCCATTTTTTGACCAGGCACGAATATTCTTAAGTCCATATCTTCGCAAGTGAATCAGTGCGAATTGCAATACTAATTAAATTAAAACTACTAACTACTAACTAATACTAATTAAAACAAACCAGAAACGTGTTGTTCTGTTTAATGACATTACAAGTGGAAAGATTACAGATTTTAATCGTCTTTAATTTTGTTACGTTATACATTTTAGAAACGTTTCATCCATACAAACACCACAAAACTATTTTCGATTGTATTTCTGAATAGTATGTTACACTTAGTTCACTGTTTTAAATACATCTAATTAAGAAAGTTAGGTGTTAGCATAAACTATTAGCAATCAATAATATTAAATTTAGCACTGTAATAAGCTGTTGCACTTTCCCCCGCATCTTGTAAAAATATATTTTCATTGTTCAAATATACATTAAGTCTGACTATCATATAATAAGTTAAATACAAAACTAAAGAAAAAATAGGGTTAAATATAATTCAAAATATTTTGCTAACAATGTTAACTGTTTATGAATAATAAAATGTATTAACTAAGGAGTAGGATGGCACAGTTGTTAGTATGTTTTTTGTTTTGTTTCTTTTTCATAAATACAACAGTAGTACCTGATGTCTCAGTGGCTTTCAAAATTAAATCATGCATGCAAACCTGTGAACTAGAAAGATAACTAAGATATCCATCCATTTATAATGGTGGCGAAATGGTTAGCATTGCTATCTTGCAGCACTGGGGTCCTAGGTTCAATTCCTGCCATCCTGTGTGTGTGGGGTTTACATGTTCTCTCTGGGTTACATGATTTTTCTCCATATGTGTGATATGACTCCCTCTCGCACTCCAAAACATACTGGTAAGTTAATTGGTTTATGGGAAAACTAGCCCTGGTGTGTGTGTGTTTGTGTCTGTCTGTCCTGTGACGGACTGGCGCTATGTCCAGAGTGTATTCTGCCTTGTGTCCGTTGCTTATTGGGATAGGCTCCAAATCCTCTGTACTGGATAAAGAGATTAGAAATGGATGGAAGTAAAGGCACTGTGTGGATGGAACTATACACAGTGTTAGAAACCCACGATGAAATGGCAGCATCTCACTGAGAATAAAATATTTTATAGTGCTGGCTTAAGGAAACAGCCTTTCCACCTCTCTTGCACATCAGTATCCATACCTAGTTATTTAAACAAATTGCCTCTAAGTATAAACATCTTAATATGCTGGCTCTGTGGATCCGCATCAGCTATGTTTGCCCATTCCTTCAATTCATGTGCATCCAACACACAGTTCAATGCCAGCAACTACACATAATCTAAAATACAATCCTTATTTCAGTATCTATGTAAACATATAGTCTGTTAACTTCATCATCTTCATCAAAAGTATGCCTAACCCCATTAGGAAGTGTTCTTGTTATAAGTGTATTCCTCAGCTTTCCCCAAATTATCTTCTTCTTGCCAACATCTCTAGTCTTTTATCCTGCAATAACTCAGCCAACACTTAAATCTCCAAAAGCTGCTTGTGTTAATTTCTTTAAATCACAAATATCATGTGTAAATACTGGCCATGTAATACTCTGCATTGTGGAATAATAGTTTATTTTAAAGGGAACTAGAGAAATCAAGAAAGGCTTTTTTTCTAGAATTAATAAATGCACATCCTGTTCACTGGGGAAATTAAATCCACACTGAGCAATCTTCAATATGTTCAGAATATGACAGCAAGAATCCTATCAGGGATGCATTACACCTGTTTTCAAGTCCTTGCACTGGTTACCTATCAGATTTCGAGTCAACTTCAAAATCCTTATCCTCCTTATATACTGTCCTACAACTGTTATTATTGATCACCGAATTATTGTACTTGACATGACTTCAATCAGCCTTTCCTGAACGTCTATGACAGGCAGAGAGAGTGCTGTTTCTGGTGCGATCTTTTGCAGCCTACATTTCACTGTTTTAAACGAACAAGAAATTAGATTGCTCATAAATCAGTTATTCTATATAAACACAGCGTAATTGCCCTCCGAAAATCCTCTTTTTCTTGTTCGTTTTAGAGACCTTGATCGAAACTGATTTTAGATGTCAGAAAGGATTTATTTTCTCTGTATTTCCTACATTGCTTTGTCGAGATTTTAACTTTATATCTAACTTTATATCTAGGCTCAGATTTCAACTATAAATCGTACAGTAATTAATAGCAGTAAATACTGATGTTTTGCGCCCTCTTACCACAAAAATATATGTTTTGTAGTTGGGATTAACTTTATTTCGTACGCGTAGCTACTCCGATTCGGACACCGAACAGTTAAAGATGGCGGCAAATCAGACACCCAGAGAGGGGGGGGGGGGGGGCGTCTTCTCGCCTCCATAACTAAAATGCCAAATAGGAGTGGCTTAAGCGACATACACAGTCGTGTAACTGACAGTTTGAGGTAGTCTATCGTGTAAATTTCGCTTTGTTGCTGATAGGTTAAGCTTTCGAAACTCTGCCCCAAAGTCATGTGACTGATTTTTCGCCCTGTTTCGTTGGTTAAACGCAATGATCACAAGCACCACCGTGGTAACTGGGATGTGTAGTTTTTAATTCCGTTTGAATTATAACTGTACGTACTGTCTTCATATTTGGCCAGGGCTTTAAAGAGAAGGCGCGCCAAAAAAATTCGGTGCCGTCGTCTCCGCATTAAAGGTACCCCCGTGCTGGAAGAATTTGACCTCGGAACGTTTGCCCAGCGTAGTTATAGTGGACATAAAAACAAGAGTTCGCTGGCATTATATCCTAGAAGACACAGACCGGCACCAGACCGGTAAATGCTTGATGAACTAGGGATTGGACAGTTTCCAAGTGCTTGTACAATCGATGGAAATGTTCAAATAAATGTGCAAAAGAAATAAACAAAATAATTATTTATTTCTTTATCATATTGGCTAGCTAATGTCCTCTCTTTGCTAGTTAGTGGCTGTGTTTCTGCGTTGGGTAGCAACGGGTGACTGTTCTCAGGCGGAAGATGTAAACAGCTTAATTTTCGTGTTAAATAATTTTTAAAAATTAAAATTCATTCTATACAGCAATCACATATTTGGGTACCGTTTCATAAAAATTTCATGCTTAAAATGTTTAGGGAGAAATGGAAGACTGGTGTGTATTTTTTCTTTAAACTATTGTAGTGGCAATGCTTGTTAATAAGACAGAATTAAGCGTTGGTATGCTCCTAAAGGAGGCCCCATCTCACCCTCCATCTCTGTGGTGCAGCCACAGAGAAAGAATTCATGCAAGCTGATTTAAGATGTTTTTCTTTTGATAAGAAGCAAGCTCCCAGACGGGGATGCAATTAGCTAAGCCTGGCTATCATGATCAATGGTCATCCACTGGCGCCTATCTGTCTAGGGAGTGCCGAATGGACATCTGGACTGCATTTCTAAGTGTCAAGAGTAAGTGACTTATATCTCACCTTGACCAACCAATCAGGGACTGGCAGGGCGTGGTAATACCACGTGGGTCTCCAATGCCCGCCAAACTCTCAACCAATCAGCACACATCTGGGTCTTGATCAAAAAGGGAGCGCAAGCTCAGTTCTGGGCTCTCCTTGGCCATTTTCACGCATCCTCAGAGACAATCACGTGACAACTGCTGTTGTCTGCAAAAGGACTTGGACTTTGTTCTAAGCGTGAGGCCGAGGATCCCGTACGTATTCAGAATTCTACCAACGTGAATGCTCCGCTTGATCAACGGCAGCCTACAGTTGGACCCTCGTCGACAACCTGAATAGCTTATTCAGAAGCAGCGCTGGACCGGGAACGAACCAGCTTCTTCCCAGGCAAAAGAGTAACTTGTGAGGACTCGCGGTCACACTCTGTGCATAGAGACTTTCTACTAGCCAGCCGGACTGCTGGTAGATCCCCTCGGAGCAACGACTGCCCTGCGCGCCGCATTCAGATTCCTCCGCCCGTCCTACTCCGAGCTGCACCTCGACTGGTTGGCCGGTAGCCAGAGGACGCCGACACAACGCCCATTGGACAACCGCTGCAACAGAGCCTGTCAGCTGGTTTGGTGTTCGTGCCGGGAAATTCCAAATCCAAACACAGTGGATAAGTAAACCCCATGTTCTACATTGCGTCTCGAGAATTTAATTGTACCTCAACACAAGTTGTTATCAATTTAATTCATGAGTAATGTATTTACTTCCGAGTTTAGAGTAACAGTGGGTAATAACACTGATTAGCGATTTGGTAACCGAACGATATATATTGACATATATTCTCTGTTGTGTATCTCTTTGTGTTTGCATCTCTTCGAGATTATATACCTTGTATATTGATAACCCTCACAGTAAGGTCTGCCGCTCGTATCCAGGCAGACTAGTATATGTTTGGTGCACAGTTTATATTAATAAATGTATCTCGTGTATTGAACCCGTGTGTGTGCGTTGTTAGTTGTTCTGACGATTGATTTTCTAAAAGCCCCAACGAACAACCTCGTGATTACTGCTACAATTGATAATTGTCTCAGTAAACCCATCAAACCACTACATTTAATGGCGTCCCTGGGTGGGCGAGTTTAGAATGAAATGAGAATCAATCGCACAGAATAACTGATATTGCTGTGAGTTCAAGTTCAGCACAGCACCGCGGCTTCTATACGCGAATACCGGGTGTGCTGATAACTGCGTAAAGAAATCCCCCTGTTTTCTAGCGTTTAGTGTAACGTGTACTGATTGGAAATCCATCTGCTCGGGTGTTTAGATTCCATACTGTATTTTGGTAAAAGAAAAAAAAGTAATACTCTTAAAGTTTCTCTGACGTAATGACAATGGCTGCTAAAATGTCTGAAGTGGAGTCGCTTATAAGTACTATTTCTAGCGACGACAATCCTGGTTACTGGAGCGGTATCGAAAAGTTGAACTTTGATGATATTGAGAAGCTGCAAGTAGATTTAGTAGCTAAGGTAGCGAACCAGCTTAACACAGGAGGGTCCGTGAACGCAGTTCAGGTCCTATCGAGTTTCGCCTTAAATCTAGCTAAACAGCTGGAACTGTCTTTGTCCGAGCTGACAAAGTTTCAAAAGCTTCAGGGAAAGCTAGAAAGATATAAGGCGGAGCGAGTTGAGTTGTTGGATATAATCAGAGAAAAGAGAGTGAAAAATGAGGAAAGTGAAGACAGACTCAGGGAAGTTTTAGGTAAATTAGATGACCTGTCTGCTAGAGAAACTGCGGCTGAGGTAGCTAGGAGAGACCTGGAAGCGAGCTTGAAAGAAAAAGAAAAAGAAATTGAGCGTTTAAATGAGCTCAGCCAGGAAAGGCAAAAGGAGTTAGATGCTGCCGTACTGGAAGCAAAACAGGCTAGATCCCACTTGCATGCCAGCCCACCTAGCAGCCCGGAGCGCTCACCCAGCGCGCCGGGAGGAGGTTTCTCCCGGCCAGGGTCTGTGGTCGGATCGGCATGGGGGAGATCGCCGAGTCCTGCGCGAGACGCAAGGGCGATGCAATTCAGGCATAGACCCCCTGCTCCTGATCACGGCCGTCCCCCTGCCCGTGGAGAAACCGTAAAAATTAACTCCACTCCCTGAGGCAGTTAGCCAAAGATGTAGAAAGGTTTGACCCGTCAGTGTCAGGGAATAATGTGGAAACCTACATCGATGAGCTGAGACATACTTTGCAGTTTATGCCCGGAGCGTCCGAACAGGAAAAGGCTATGTTAGTAAGGAAAACTACTAGCCGAGCGGTCCACGAGTGGATGTCTAGACAAGGACCGGAGGTCTGTAATAGCTTTGAGGAGCTGTGTCAGGCAATGATCGGAGAATTTTCGGCTTTTATCGATCCCATAGCTGCCGTGGCCGCTGCGCACCATATTAAGCACGAAAAAGCTGAAGCCCCTCGCGACTATTATGAGAGGCTTAGGCGCACTTATTTTGCAGGGCGGAATGAAGAGGGTTGCGAAGAGAACGTGAATTTCAAAGGTTTATTCATTGCTAATCTGCATCCCTCAATCAGGAAAATGATTGTGATGCACACTGATGCAAAAGCGATGAAAATGGCTGACATTAGAAGGTTGGCTCAAAAAGCCTGGGGAGCTGAAGTCTCTGCTTCCTCAGAGCGAAAACCTGCTAAAACGGCCGTGTTCGCCACTAAAGCCAGCAGGGTTGACGACTCGCCTCAGCTCGAGGGAGCTGAGGTTCCTGAGCCCGCTAAGCCCCGGCGCAAAATAGGCAGGCAGGACCGCACTAAGCGTCAGAGCCGCCGTGAGCGCTACGGGGAAGGCAAGGGCACAGGCAGAGCCTATCAGAAGGCTGGACGAAGGGAGTCGACTGCAACCCGCCTGGCCAGGCTTGAACAAGCCCTGCTTGAGAGATCAGGACAGGGTAAACCTTCCGCACTGAATGCCGGAAGCGTGAATGAGCTTAGTGGGACCACGCCCCTTCTCACTGGAGGAGGCGGGGATCCATCCCAAACCCCTCCCTCAGTCTATCTGATTGGGTGGGAGGGTTCCTGCCTGGAAGAAGGCTGTGACTCTGAGTTGGGCGCTGACCCCGCCCCTGAAGTCAAAGAAAAGGCAGGCTTCCAACAATTCTTAGGGAATCTCAGCCAGAAAGGCAAAGCAAGGCGTATTTATATCAAGGTTTCTCTTGAAAACGTCTTAGATAGAGAAGCACTGGTTGACACTGGGGCTGAAATTAGTTTGATGTCAGCCGATCTACTCAGCGAGCTCAAACGAGTAGCGAAAGGAAAAGGCATCAGACTTAAGGTAGAACCGTGTAAGATAGATATTTCCAGCTATACCCAGGATCATGCCAGGATCACACACCGAGTGTGGGTGGCACTTAGGTTCGGGCCAATGAACGTGGTGCATCCTGTTTACATCTCTAGGTTTAAAACAGAGCCACTACTCATTGGCCAAGACCTGCTTGACAGGCTGGAGCCTCTGGTGGACTGCCAGCGTGGAAAATTGTGGGCTCAGGTCAAGCACCCTAAGCCTGTCGTACAGCAAAAAGGGGGGTTCAGTGGTTATGCTGTGATCACACAGTGCCCACTGAACACCATAGCTGAGTTGGAGGATTCTCCTGGTTCCTCTGGATGAGAAATAAATGTCTCTTCTTGCTTTCCAAAACTACAGGGAAGTCCTGCCCAGGCCAGCACTCCCACGGTCTCCCAACTACAGGAGCAGTGCTCCGAGCAGCTGCTTGACCCGCCAGGTAAAGCACACCCCTTTTTCATCCCTGAAGAAGAGTGGATCTCCCTGTCCGGTAATGAATGGGAGTCCTTTCTGTGCGCCCTGGTACCTCAGGGGGACAAGGACTACCACCCCATGGTGGTGGGAGGGGTCCAGGTGGCAGAAGTGCAGGTTGATGATGTAATTCTCAGCCTCAGCTCTGAGAAGTCCATAATCAGTGAAGGTCTGTTCGAGGACCTGTCGTGAAGCCGTCAGGTGACCCTGGTGACGCAATCACAGGGTCTGTGGTGGGCACCCCCACCTCATAGGTCCATTTGGAGCAAAGGAAGCTGTGCAGCTTCCATCTCCATCGGAAAAAGGAAGTTTGCTCACTACTTCCAGGTAGCACCTCAGCTGACCCATTCGGTCTGTATTGGTGCAGACCTGTTGGTTCGACTGGGCGCCCAGCTGGACACAGTAAACAGTGTGCTGTGGACACGGGTGAACCCAGATGCCCACTCTCTAAGCGGCGACCCCGAGAACATTCGGTCAGGTCAGACGATTCCTCAGGCCTGCCAGGTAGTAAACGAATCGGACCTGATCGTTCCTGCGTCAACAGCAGGGTTTCCGGTACGCCTTGTCCTAAAGAAGGGACAGAGGATGGATGCTGAGATGGTTTTCTTCCAACCATCAGCTCAGTTTATCAGACTGAACCTAGCAGTCTGTGGTACCCCCAGACTGGAAAGGAATGGCCGAGCCACCTGCCTGTTGGTGCAAAACATAGCAAAACAAGATGTCAAAATCCCTGCTCGCACTGACATGGGACTGGTAATTGACAATGGGTTCTATGATTTTGAACTGGCCATCCCAGTACTGGGGCAGCTCCCTGGTCCCTTGGCCAGGGAGGGGGGGACCGAGCAGGTGTACTACACCTACCCCCGGCGGATGATTGCAATTATGCCAATAGAGGGATTCTGCAACCAGGAGGTGTGCAGAGTGGACCTTAGCGATAAGGATGAGATGGTTGTGTATACAGTACACGCAGGGGTTCCGACGGACCACTCAGCCGAGAGTGCGACCCGGGATACCGCCATGCCGTCAAAAGCGGGGTTCCTAGAGCAGGTACAGGATCAGGTTGGTAAGGCAGATGCCCTGGAAACGGAAAGCCAGCGTCAGCAGCTGCATCAGATCTTCCAGGATTTCCAGGAAGTGTTTGCACGGGACGCCTATGACTGCGGGGTGACGGATTTGCACACAGTGCGCATTCCTACGGCCCCTGGCGCCCGCCCAACCTATGTCAGGCAGTATGGCATTCCCCTCACGGCATACGAGTACATAAAGCAGACGTTGGATGCTCTACTAGAGCGTCAGATCATAAGGGAGTGTAACTCCACTTATAACTCCCCACTGTGGCCGGTGCTGAAACCCAATGGTAAGTGGCGTCTGACCATTAACTACCGGCAGTTGAATAAACAGGTTCCTTTGTCACGATGGCCAATGATCTACCTAGATCGGGAGTTAGCCAAGGTGACAACAGCAAAATATTTCACCACAGTGGATGTGGCCAATGGGTTCTGGACCCTTAAGGTAGAACCGACAGACCAGTACAAACTGGCCTTTTCCTTTGGAAACAGGCAGTTCACCTGGAATCGATGCCCCTTTGGGTATTCCAACTCCCCAGCGGAGTTCAACATATTTCTGCACAAAGCCATGAGTGATGCAGCCGCCAGGGGCAACCTGGTCTATGTGGACGATATTCTGATGCGGAGTCAGAGCTGGGAAGAACACATGGCCGAGATCAGGCATGTGTTGACCCAGCTCTCCCGTGCAGGGGCCAAACTGTCTCTGGCTAAGGGACAGTGGTGTAGGACCCAAGTGGAGTACGTGGGACTATTGGTTGGAGCCCAAGGCATACAGCCACAGTCCAGCAGAGTCCAAGCTATCCAGAATATGAAGTCGCCCACTAACCTGTCTGAACTGCGCAGCTTTCTGGGAGTATGTAATTATTCCCGGCAGTTCATTGAGGATTACGCTGAAATAGCAAGGCCCCTCCACAAGCTGCTGCAGAAAGACGTGCCCTTTGAGTGGGGACCTTCCTCAGAACAGGCTGTGATGGAGCTGAAGCGCAGACTCGGTAGTGCGCCGTGCTTGGCCTACCCTGACAAAAATAAGGTCTTCTACCTTGAAGCAGGGTTCTCAGAGCACTGCCTTGGGGCTGCTCTGAGTCAGGAATATGACCAAGAGCGAAGGGTGGTGGCGTATGCCAGTCGAGCCCTGAACCCAGTGGAGCAAAAGTTCTTGGACTGCGAGAAGGCCCTGTTGTCTATGGTCTGGTCGGTAGAACACTTCCGTAGTTATGTAGGGGGACAAAAGATCATCATCGAAACCTGCCACCAACCTGTGACATTCCTGCATAGCCAGAGACTGAAAGCGGGCAGGGTGTCAAATAGCAGGATTGTGGCATGGATGATGGCCCTACAAGGCTATGAGATAGAGGTACATTATGCACAGAGCAAGAAAATGTACCTGGGACAGGGCCTGGCTTTGGGCCAAGTGTGTCACGGCTGTGACACTGACATGGAAGCTCCAGAAACAATTCCCGCTGCTGAGCTACCGAACAATCACCGGTACTACGATGAAAACGTGGGCCAGGGCTTACCCATGGCCTATGTTGACGGTTGCTCTTTTCGCCACGAACAGCAGGTGCTAGCAGGGGTAGGAGTAGTCTGGCAAGACAATACTCCCTGTGGGCCGACCCGCTATAAGCTAGGACCAAAGACTAGTCAGTATGCGGAAGTAGCTGGGGTGCTGATCACCCTCCAGCAGGCCCTGACAAATGGCCTTAAACAATTTGTCATCTGTAGTGACTCGAACTACGCCCGACATAGCTTCGTGTCCCATCTTCCGTATTGGAAGGGTACCGGCATGAAAAATGCCCGGGGCAAGGAAGTAAAGAACAAAGAGTTGTTCCTGGCCAGTGACAAGCTCACGACCGAGGCTGGAATGATGGTTTACTGGAGGAAGGTGAAGGGACACTCCCAGGTGAAGAGACCCGACAAAGACGGGAATGATGAGGCCGACCGGCTGGCTAAATCTGGCGCCTTAGAGGGTGAACCCTGGCAGTTCCAGCAGGAATGGCTACCCCCAGAAACCGTGGCTGAGGTCAAGGCGGTCACCCGAAGCAGGGCTAGACAGGATGTCGGAGCTGACCCTCAATCTGTAGTGCTTGGGTCACAGGGTTTTAACACCGATCTTGCGGAAATGCAGAAACAGGACCCAGCAATTGGGCTAATGTATCAGCATATCGCTGACCCAGTGCGTCAACCTCTTTCGGAGCAGGTGCTGAGCCAGTCTCCAGAGCTGAAGGAGCTGGCAGAGGTGAAAGACAACCTAAAAATTATAAAGGGGTTGTTGGTTTGTGTACCAGTTGCACAAGGTGTCCCAAAGTGGGTAGTTCCCCGCTGCCATCGGGGGGTCATGATCCAACACGCTCATGACGAGCCCTGTGGGGGTCACCGGGGAATCAAGGCCACGTACGACACTATCCAGCAGGTGGCATTCTGGCCTCACATGGGCCAAGACATCGCCGCGTATGTAAAGGGGTGTCTGACGTGTAGCCAGTTCCAACCATCACGGCCCTTGCACCGTGCACCACTCCAGAAAAAGGGCATGACATTCCCCTGGTCCAATCTACAAATGGATTGGGTGGGGCCGCTGGTGAGGTCATCCAGAGGGAACAAATATTTCCTCACGGTTACGTGTGCATTCACAAAATGGATTGAGTGCCTCCCAGCACCCAACGACACGGCAGAGACAACTGCAGTGCTGTTGGTGAACCATGTGTTCAGTCGATGGGGACTCCCCCTGACCGTGGACTCGGATCGGGGAACCCATTTCACAGCTACAGTAATGGCAACCCTGTGGAATATGCTTGGGGTCAAGACCCAGTTGCATATCTCCTACCACCCTCAATCCTCGGGCCAGGCAGAAAGGGCAAACCGAACGGTGGTTAGTATGCTCAAAAAGTTTGTCTCCACCAGCAGTAGGGACTGGGACATTAAGCTGCCCCTGGTTCTGATGGCCATCCGAGCCACGCCCCATTGCTCTACGGGGGTCCCACCTTTTGAGATGATGACAGGTCGGAAGATGACTCTTCCCCTACACTGTCTTTATGGGGTGGAGGACCTGAGCACGACGGGGGCTGCTACGGCCCATCAGTATGTGTCAGCAAGCACATCTGCAGGCAACCTTTGCTTTTGCCCAGAACAATCTGGGAAGGAGTGCAGAGGGTAGGAAAGCATACTATGACCGAAAGGCAGTTAACCAGGAACTCCAAGTAGGAGACAAGGTCCTGTACTTCCAATTTGCCAAACCCACAGGGGTGGCCCGGAAATTCTTACCCAGTTGGACAGGACCCCACGAGATTGTCGATAAGGTATCACCGGTAGCTTATCGAATTCGGATTGAAAAAGGAAGGCAATCTCTGGTCTATAAGTGGGTGCATCGCAACCACCTCCGGTTGTATCGCCCACCTCAAATGGCGCCGGAGGACACAGAATAGGGTTAAAAGTCTAAACCCGATCAAGAGGGGGGTGCCCCTTTGTAGCTGCAGGTAGTTAGGTACTGTAGTGTAGGTCCTCCTAGGAAAATATATTCAAAATTATAGTGGAACTGTACCATGTGCCTCATCTGTGTTCCAGAATGGGAATCCTAAAACTGCCACGGTTGGTCCTGACAGTGCTGTGGATCGCTTCGACACAGCCCCTTGAAGTTGTGGAACCCGGTCCTCCTACCGGCATAGTCCTGCAGGACGCTCCCGGATTGTTGTTAACAAATTGCAGAACATATACTCAGCGAGTGTATGTGCGGCTGGACCCAAGTGATGTGTTTCGGAAGCACATCAACATGAACAGTAGGGTGTCCCATCATGGCAGGCAGTTTGCTAAGGATGCTGTATGGCATGCCCAGCTAGACACTATACACATGCTCCGCCAGCTGAGGAAGGCAACAGTCAGCCAGGAGGAGATGACAGGCCTCAGCCGCCCCAAAAGGTTCTTGGGGGGTCTGATTGCTGCGGCCTCCGCCGTGGGCTCGCTATTTTCAGCTGGTCTGTTTGCTGCTTACACTGTCACCCTGACCACCCTGAGAAGGCAGGTGTCTGGGTTACTTAAGGAAATGCCAGAAATTCAGGACAGGCTGTATCAACAGCAGCAGCGGCTGGAAAGCCTAGGGAAAACCTTACAGGGCACAATATTAGCAGTAAACCTTCATGCAGCAGTGTTAAATAACACCCTCCACACCGTGGGCAGGATTGTCGACGTGTTACAGTGGGATTATGCTTACGTGCAACAGGTCAGGATGCTGATGCAGGATTTGCTTAGGGAGCTTAGTGCCACGATAACTAGCTTAGCCATGGGACAGATTCCAACTTACTTGGTTCCACTGTCCTTAGTAGAAGAAGTACTTAGGACAACCACTTCTGAGATGGTGCAGCCATTACAGGTACATTTTGCATACAGTCTAGGCAGTGCCATTCCTATACATGTCAACCCTGAAGCCAAGGAAATAGGTTTCCTGTTGAACCTTCCCATCGTGAGTGGCAAGGATATCTATAGACTCAAGTCTATATCGAACGTTGGCTTCTGGAGGGGGGACATGCATGTGAAGTTGACCACCCCACCGCTCGTAGCTTACCAGGAGGATGATCCAAATTTGTATCTTGTTCCAAACCTGGAACTGTGTATATCAACCAAGGATATCCACTGGGTATGCCCAAGTAAGCCATTCCTTAGGGACACAACTCAGAGGTTGTGTGGTATCAGAAAGGGGGCTGCCACTGAAAAGTGTAAAGCCACAGTGACGAGCAAAAGTGAGGTTAACGAACCCCAGGTTGAGCAGGTGGGAAAGAAATGGCTGGTCAGCACACCACAGTTAACGGTTACAATAACATATGACAGGCATGATACAGCTACCGAAGTGCAGCTACCCAACCAAACAGTTTTTCTACAAGTTCCTGAAGGAGCGATAGTGCATCTCAACGATTTAGCACTGTATCACCTGGAGTCAGAACTATACGAAACGGAACTCGAGATTGTGGACGCTTTCAGAGGACACGGCATTGACTTGGATGAGAGAATCCAAGAGACAGTAAGTCTTGAGGGTGTACAGGTAGTCGAATTTGTTCTTAACGACACAAACTTAAAAACTACACTGGTAGGTCCCAAGCACAGTCGTTGTGGATCCTCTGGGGCGCTAGGAACAATAAACGTGGTCATCTTGACACTGCTGCTGGGTAGCTGGATCATGGCTGGGGTAATGTGTTGGATGCTGTTCTCTTGTATCAAAGCCTTGCGGGGTAGTTTGAATGAGACAAAGGGAGCAATGGTTTATCACCGAAATCAGGTAACCACTCCCAAACGTCTGCCTGCTGCAGAGCTATCCGATACTGATAGTGAACTGCCGGAAGTTTAAGGTCTAGAGCTAATGATGATGCCCAATGCCTCATTCCTAGGTACCTTATAACTGAGAGCAGGTATACGCAACGTTCTTTCCAACACTATTTCCTGTACAAATTCTCGAGAGGTAATGTGAATATCGGGTGGTAGAATCCACCGTGGTACAACAAACATCACTTAACTCTGTTTTTGTTTTGAAGGCAACAACGCCTCAGGACCTCGTGACCTTCAAAAAGGGGGGATATGTAGCGGCAATGCTTGTTAATAAGACAGAATTAAGCGTTGGTATGCTCCTAAAGGAGGCCCCATCTCACCCTCCATCTCTGTGGTGCAGCCACAGAGAAAGAATTCATGCAAGCTGATTTAAGATGTTTTTCTTTTGATAAGAAGCAAGCTCCCAGACGGGGATGCAATTAGCTAAGCCTGGCTATAATGATCAATGGTCATCCACTGGCGCCTATCTGTCTAGGGAGTGCCGAATGGACATCTGGACTGCATTTCTAAGTGTCAAGAGTAAGTCACTTATATCTCACCTTGACCAACCAATCAGGGACTGGCAGGGCGTGGTAATACCACGTGGGTCTCCAATGCCCGCCAAACTCTCAACCAATCAGCACACATCTGGGTCTTGATCAAAAAGGGAGCGCAAGCTCAGTTCTGGGCTCTCCTTGGCCATTTTCGCGCATCCTCAGAGACAATCACGTGACAACTGCTGTTGTCTGCAAAAGGACTTGGACTTTGTTCTAAGCGCGAGGCCGAGGATCCCGTACGTATTCAGAATTCTACCAACGTGAATGCTCCGCTTGATCAACGGCAGCCTACAGTTGGACCCTCGTCGACAACCTGAATAGCTTATTCAGAAGCAGCGCTGGACCGGGAACGAACCAGCTTCTTCCCAGGCAAAAGAGTGACTTGTGAGGACGCGCGGTCACACTCTGTGCATAGAGACTTTCTACTAGCCAGCCGGACTGCTGGTAGATCCCCTCGGAGCAACGACTGCCCTGCGCGCCGCAGTCAGATTCCTCCGGCCTTCCTACTCCGAGCTGCACCTCGACTGGTTGGCCGGTAGCCAGAGGACGCCGACACAACGCCCATTGGACAACCGCTGCAACAGAGCCTGTCAGCTGGTTTGGTGTTCGTGCCGGGAAATTCCAAATCCAAACACAGTGGATAAGTAAACCCCATGTTCTACATTGCGTCTCGAGAATTTAATTGTACCTCAACACAAGTTGTTATCAATTTAATTCATGAGTAATGTATTTACTTCCGAGTTTAGAGTAACAGTGGGTAATAACACTGATTAGCGATTTGGTAACCGAACGATATATATTGACATATATTCTCTGTTGTGTATCTCTTTGTGTTTGCATCTCTTCGAGATTATATACCTTGTATATTGATAACCCTCACAGTAAGGTCTGCCGCTCGTATCCAGGCAGACTAGTATATGTTTGGTGCACAGTTTATATTAATAAATGTATCTCGTGTATTGAACCCGTGTGTGTGCGTTGTTAGTTGTTCTGACGATTGATTTTCTAAAAGCCCCAACGAACAACCTCGTGATTACTGCTACAATTGATAATTGTCTCAGTAAACCCATCAAACCACTACACTATCAAGACCAGCCATACACAGTACAGTTTATGTACATACAGTAATGTTTATGTTCCTAAATTAATATCGTTTATGACCTTCAGATGCGTTATGCTCCTCTTCTTTTTATGCTCAGCTACAAAAATTTCCCTTTAGTGGTAAAATTCCATATAAATATTCAAAACTAAGCGGATTGAAATGTGCACAGTAAAGACATTAGATGATGAAATCTTTTCACTACCAACCAATGCACCACGAGTGCCCCTGTCGGTCATTTTGGCCAGCCAATCACTTACCGCGGTGCCCTACGGTGCCCTGCGGGTTGGTTACTGTACCACGGGTTTTTACCGCTCATTTTGAATGGCTGCATCTGTAGGTTGTCTCTCGCAGTGTTCAGGAATTGCATTCCGAAACTGAGTCAGATCAAAAGTTGTAAGAAAAGCACCTATGGTGTCGGTTCTAACAGCTTTATTGATTCGATGTTAAAGGCCGGAAATGGGGCACAAGACACGCGACCGCAAAAAGCGTCGCCATCTGCTTCCAGCTGCAAAATGCCGTTTGCGGACGCTGAAGCATTTGAACTTGAACTTTATTGCCATATGTAACCGGTACTGGTACAATGGAATTCTTACTTACAGAAGGTCTCTCGATTGTAAAACAAGTGTAAAAAACAAGACAAAGTGCAAACAGTGCATCAAGACAATGTACAAACAAACAATAGACAATGTGCAAGTAAACATGTAGACATTTCTTTCCAAGGCAGCGGGTACAAGCGATCTCGCGTTTTAAAACCACCAGGAAAAGCAAAAAGGCACTTTTCCTTGCTTGCGCCGGCACACAACGACGTGAGGAGGACACCATAGTCGGCAGGATTCGAACTTGCGCGGGGAAACCCCAATGGATTTCTAGTCCATTGCCTTAACCACTCGGACACGACTACAGCGAGTGCCGCTATTGCTGCGTTCTTGCTACAATCTCACATGGATCGCGAGGCGCCGGCGGAAACCTTTTTCAAAGTCATTCTCCATTAAAAAAAAAACCTTTCCAAAATACAAGCCTTGCAGACAGACACACCTCAGAGGACTTAAGGGTTGCTTCATGTGGGAATGATAAAGTCTCCCCGTCCGGACAGGAAAATGGCACTTTGTTAGACACAAAAAAACAATCAACAACAGACAAATGTCTACAAGCATTTTAGAAGCCGCTTTTGAAATAGCTCTTACATTCGTGTTAGACGCAGGAATCGCCTTTTTATTGACGCTCTTACAAACGCCATGGAAAGCAAAACAAAGCAAAGCAGAGCAGAACAAAACGAACAAAATAAAACCCTCATGTCCTGCACTTGAATATAATGCCGTTACGTGCCGAAGCGGTATTGGACGTCATCCTAGCACTGCAACCCGGGGCGTACGGTATATGGGAACGAGCACACGTCACGAATCGTCTCTAATCACTCCCTGCACTGTAAGGCGCCTTGAAGCGTGCACCCTCAACATTCATCTTTGCGCATCTGTGAAAGGTAAACTCTTGAGCAAACTCTGAACCAGACGCTCAAACTCCAGCTAGCATTAGGGGTAGCATTCCCACGCTACTTGAACACTTTGTTTACGCTCAGTGCTGGATTTTGGGAACTTTAGGACGAGTGGGACTTTTCTCCTATCTGTCAATTCGTTTTGTTTTGGAGACTCTTGGCTGTCTGTGTTGTATAGTGCAGCGTGAAGAAAACGTTTTCGAAAACTGTGCCGGCTCAAAAGTTGTAAGAAATCCTCTCCAGCTCTTTTAAGTCTCTTCAGTTTTGTCATTTAAAGTGAAACTAGATGTATAACTGGAGCCTCACTTATGCAAATGGTGAGGCTCCAGTTCGACATCTAGTTTTACTTTATATGACAGAAGTACGTCAGACTGCGCCGGACTGGGGGATCACTTCCGGTTATTTTTACCATCTTAAACATTTGAAATCCTCCCCTAGGCAATTGTGACACTTCATCTTGGCTCCACCTAGGACACTCTTCAATCTTCCATCACTTCTCTCTTCTCCCGCAACACTCTCGTCTGTCGGTAGTATGTGGCGTCTTTGCATTACCACCAATCTCACCACAGCAAGAAAGCAACAGGTTTTGGCAAGAGAGGAGGAGACTGCCTGGCCCGAACAGGGATCGAACCAGCGACTTTGGCGTTACTAGCACCACGCTCAAACCAACTTAGCTAACAGGCCTTGTTCCCACTGTTCTCTCTGTGCTGCAAAAAATGGAATTCAGGGAAGTTTCTTTTGTCCTTCTTTGAATAGAAAGCCCTGCAATTCAGTGTACGGGCTTTCTCGTGCTGTTTAATGGTTCTTCAAAAATTCAAATTCAAATCCTACACTGGCCTGAAGTGCCCCCCCCATTTCACAGCATTTTTCAGCTGATTTCAAATGTACCTAAAGGAGAAGCATTATTGAAGACCATCAATTACCAAGAGCTTTTGTCAAAGGTTTTGGTGGTCACTTTTAATGACCACAGAGAGCTATGACCTCGGTTTTACATCTCATCCAAAAGACAGCGCCTTTTTACCACACAGCGTCTCCGTCACTATACTGGGGCATTGGGACCCGCACAGACCTCAGGGTGAGCACCCCACCGCTGGCTCCATTAACACCGCTTCAAGCTGTAAGCTTTGCTTTTCCCTGTAGGTCACCCTCATCCGGGTACTGACCTGGCTCACAGCTTCTAAGCTTCAGTGGGTTTTCAGTTGCGAGTTGAAAGGGGATGCAAGTTATGGAGCCGCTCGCTGCAAAAGCCACTGCATTGGCCAGGAATCGAACCCGGGCCTCCCATGTGGCAGGCAAGAATTCTACCACTGAACCACCAATGCACGCTGCAAGCGTCTACAAAAAAGACGCTTTTTTACCACTCTGAGCTGGATGTTGGGTCCCAAGGGAACTTCTGGACGAGTGAGAATTTTCTGCTATCAAAATTTGGTTTCGGAGACTTTTGGCAGCCTACAGATGCAGCCATTCAAAATGCGTGGGCGATACCGCATTATTTTGCGGTACGCTGTACGAAGTCTACCGCAAGCTACCGGTAAATACCGCGAGTTACCGTAAATTCTCCTATAATACGACAAGCAAAATAATAGTATCCGGAATTTCCGCAAGGTGGAGCTAATAAAGCTCAACCTCTCATGTTTGAGCTGTGGCCATCAAAGTCTTTAACGAAGATATTACTAATAGTATTAATAATGAATGACCTTGGACAAGCTGTAAGTGTAAACTCAAAGTATTGCCCTGGTCAACATTCTTTTTTTCATTGACCGTCTTTGTAAAAGTAACACCACAGCATTTCGCAATCACGCATTTGTTTCCAATCATGCAAAGTACAGTAATTTTTGAGAATCGATTCACCATGCCTTTCACATGCTCATAAAAGAGATTGATTTAGGAACATAAACATATTACCGTATGAAAACTGTACTGTATACAGTATGTATATGTATATTTAATGTCTTAACTGTGCCCGTTTAAGTATTGAATATTCATATCTGATTTTACCACTGAAGGGAAATCTTAGTAGCTGAGCATAAAAAGAATAGGAGCATACTGCAACGCGTGTGAAGGCCATAAACGATATTAATTTTGGAACATAAACATACAGTATATGGCTGGTCTCGGTACTTTAAAGAAAACATACACGAAACATGGTTTCATTATGACCAGAATCGGTCTTGATATATTTTTAACTTGATTTACAGTATTTGAGAGGTATGTCTTAACACCGATACTACAGTGCTTAAGTACTGCTCACGTATATGTTTCTAGGTTTATATTATGCATTTCATACGGTCAAATTACTTTTGAGCAACTAATAAGAAGCGCGAAACGGTATGCGTTTTAGTTTCGTTTTGTGCTGGGACCCGTGGATTGATTAGAGATATCAAGTACATACAAGTCATTTTTTAAATGTTGTAGTTCGTCTTGAAAAAATGTTACGAGTACATCATCTATCAACAATTACACAGGTTCTGTTTCCATATTGCGGATTTTGGTTACGTAATATTATTTTCTAGATTTCACGTTGTGAATATATGATTTGGGCAAACAGAGCCGCAAAGAAGTACATTATGGGTTGTTGTTGTTTTTTTTGCAGTTTTATCTAGAACAAGCGATGCTTAAACCTTTGTCTGATTCTTGTGAAACTATCCACATGACAGTTACAGGACCTAGGAGTTGACTTCAGTGATGTCACTGATGGGATGTTTCTAAAAATCCATCCTCTGTAAAACGTCTTCTCTAGTTGTCCTGCATATGTATTCGCTAATGAAGCTGTGTGTTCTGAGCCTGGATCTCTACATTTCTGTATGAACCAGCTTAGAGGGCTAAAGACAGCTTGTGTTTAAATTGAGTGTAAGGCAATTTATGCTTCTAAAGTTATGGTCAGCATTTATTATTGTACTGTGCTGTAAACTTGTTCTGTGCCTAGTCACATTATTTTATAGCGTTTTTATAGTGTTATCAAATCCGGTGGCGCTGTGTGTTAGTTTCCTGACTCCCATGTCACATGGTCTGTGATTGAAACCTGTGAAACCGGTTTAATTCGTCACAGCCAGCACTCCGGCAGAGAGGGGGTTGTACTCGTAAAGTAGAAGCAGGCGAGATTTCCAGCGAAAGACACCTCCCCCCCACCCTCATACGATTCAAATTGTTGTAATGTTTCATAGCCGTTCAAGGACGCCAAATATGTAACGTTGTGGCTCTCTGAAGGCACTAGTTCTGTAGGGTTTGGGCATTTACTGAGACAATTATTAATTGTAGCAGTAAATCACAAAGTTGATTCTTTTGATGGCTTTAGAATCCAACCATGCGATATAACTCAAACAACGCACACGCACAGGTACTAATACACGAGGATACATTTATTAATACATAGAATATGCATGTAAACCTAACAGATCTTATCGAGAGGGTTATCAGAATACAAAAGGTATATATTCAATCAGTTACAAAGAGTTACATATATCAAGAGGACATACGTTCAGTATATCATTCATTAAGACCGTTTCGTAAAGTGAACTTGGTTACAACTTCTACATTAGATACCCAAAACAAGTACATAACTCTTAGGAATTAAATTGATATCAACTGGTTGGGATAACAATTGAATTCTCGAGCTGTAATGCATTGAAGTTGAATACTCATCCAATTTCTGGGGATTCAGATCTCCTGCGGGCACAAAGAAACAGTTGCAGGCTGTTGCTGTCCAATCCGCGCTGTCTGGCTCGGTGCCAGGTTGTGCTGTGCGGCTCGCGACAGTGCGCTGCTGATGCTCACTGACCGGCTAGTTAGTGTTGGTTTTAACTAGCAAAGTTTGTGCACAGGAGAAAAGATGACTGTGGGTCCCAGCAAGTCAGGAAGAGGACCGGTTCGCTCCTGACGAAGAGCTAGTTCTGAATAGTGATTCAGCTGTCCACAGTTCTGACCTGTTCACGAGGCCTGCTGCTGGTTACTCTCTGGCAACCTCCACTCTAGACTCTTAGAACAAAGGAAAGTTCTGGCACTCGGACACACTGGCCGTTCCGTGGTTGTCCGGGCTGAGTCTCAGGATGGTCAGGAGGCGCGCTGCGAGAATGTCCTGCCCTTGGGAGCCTTCTGCTCCTGGGCCGTCCTGCCCTGGAATTCTCCTTTGAATTCCCTTTAGAACAGTCCACAGAATCCTCTCCAGAATCTTACTGAATCTTACTGAATCTCCCCTTCTGAATCTCCAGGCCTGTGTTGCCTGTTTTTACCTGGAGGAACTTCAGCTCGTTGATTGGCTGAAAGTTCCATGGGCATCAGAGTCCCACGTGGGTTACTCAGCCCTACCAGTCCCTGATTGGTTGATCAAGGTGAGATATGAGTCACTTACTCCTGACACTTAGTAATGCAGTTCAGATGTCCAACTGGCACTCCCTAGACAGATAGGCGCCAATGGATGACCATTGATCATGATAGCCAGACTTAGCTAAGTGCATCCCCCTTTGGGAGCTGTCCTAGGAAACCTTAAATCACCCTGCACTAATGGTCTCTCTGTGGCTGCACCACAGAGATGAACAGAGAAATGGGGCCTCATTTGGGAAGCTCAGAAACACTTAATTCTGCCTTATTATTAAGCCTCGCCGCTACATATCCCCCCTTTTTGAAGGTCACGAGGTCCTGAGGCATTGTTGCCTTCAAAACAAAACAGAGTTAAGTGATGTCCCTTGCCATTAGAACATTAATCTTAAATGTCCACATTACTCCTCGAGAATTCATACCAGAACCAGCATTGGATACAAACAGGATGAATAACATCTGGAGTATGTATAAACACGGTAGGAGACATTATCTAAGTCTAGGAATTACACATCAGGAAGCTCACTGTCAATATCTGATACCTCTGTAGTAGATATTTGGGGAGAAGTCACTTCCTTTCTTTTGACATGCTACCTTTGACTCATTCATGCTACCCAGAGTACATCTTGATGTAAGAGTACAGCTTTCAGAGTACACTGTCAGTCATTATCCAGCTTCCCAGCAGCAGTGTTACAATAACACCGGTTCCTGTTCCCAGCCCCCCTGATGAACCACAACACCTGTGTTGGGCACCTGCCAGGGTGGTTTGGAGGTTTGTTCCATTAAAGCAAACTCAACTACCTGTACCTCTTCAGGGCCTACTGTTTCTTGGATTTCTATCCAATTCAATAGTGTGGCACCTGAAGGTATCCATGACCTCAAGTATGGTCTTATGTTGTCTGGTTCCAGACAGTACAGTGTTAAGTCACCAAGCTGTACTATGGCCTCCTCGGGAACTTACAGGAAACTGTTTGGTTAGGTAGCTGCTTTGTGGTAGCTGTATCATACCTGTCACAAGTCATAGTGTCAGTTAAATGTGGTGTGCTGACCAGCCATTTACTTCCCACCTGCTCTTCATGGGGTTCATTAACCTCCCTCTGCTCGTTAGTAGCTTTACACCCTTCATTGGTGAATCGTTTAGACACAGCCAATGGATAGCTTTGGTAGCCATACCCATCTCAAGATTTGGAACCAAATTCAATCTTGGATTGCCTTCTGGGTGAGCTATGAGCGATGGGGTTAATGTCACATACTCCTCTACTGAGAAGAGTGGAATCAAGTGGGTTGGGATTTTGTGCCGTGGTTAGACTGGCTACAGTGGCACCAAGCTCCCTTAACAGGTCTTGTGTCAACATTCTGGGGGACTGGGTGTGTTGGCAACCCTGCCGTTGAGGCAGGAACAATCAGGTCAGTCTCACTCACTACCTGGTAGTTGTGAGAAATAATGTTACCTGACTGCAGGTTCCCTGGGTCACAGCAGAGGGAATCGGCATCTGGGATCAGGTGTGTCCACAGCGCAGTAGTCTCAGCGTCCAGCTGGACCTCCTGTCTAACCTGTGAATGTTGCACCAGGGGCACCTGGTGGTGGCCCTGTGACAGCTGCTCAAGCAGATCCTCACTAATAGAGGACCTCTCAGGGCTAAGGGTGAGGGCTACATCACCAACCTGCTCTCCTGCCATCTGGATCCCTTCCACCACTGCGGGGTGGTGGTCCTGACCCCTCTTGGGTGCCAGGGTGCACAGGGAAAGCTCCTTTTCATCGCCAGGTGGGGAGATCTGCTCCTCTTTAGGGATGTAAAAGGGGTGTGCTTTACCTGGTGGATCAGGCGGCTGCTTGGAGCACCGCTCCTGTGGCATGGAGGCTGTTGTGACCTTGGCCAGGGCACGACTTCCCTGTATATCTGGGAAACAAGATAATATTTTTATTTCTTGTCCAGAGGGAACAGAAGGAATCTCCGCATAGGCTTCTGTGTTCGGTGGGCACTGTGTGAGCACAGTCTGCCTCTTGGCCCCCCTTTCCTTCTGTACAGAAGGCTTAGGAGCCTTGACCTGTTTCCACACTTTGCCTTTCTGGTGATCCACCAAAGGTTCCACTCTGAGTCACATGCCCTTTTCTTTTTCAACCCGTTTGAGCTTGCCGTGTGACATCAAACACCTTTCAACCTCAGTGTCAATCAGTGTCTCACTGGGTAAGACATCTCCCATGGCAGCCTTGAGGTAAAAGCTTCCTGCTTTTCCTCTGTGTTTTACTGCCTGCTCTGTGACTTCAGGGGTGGAGTCAGCACTCGCTTGGGAGTGGCTGGCCTCATCCAGGCAGGAACCCTTCCGCTCAATCAGATAGACTGAGGGAGTGGGAGGGGGCGGGTCTCCGCCTCCTCCAGTGGAGAGTATCAGCTCATTCACGCTTCCGGCAGCCTTGGGGAGCGGTTGTCCCTGTCCTAATAAAGCTTGTTCAAGCCTGGCCAGGCGGGTGGCTACTGAATCCTTTTGTTCAGCTTTTTCTAGCCCTTTCCCTCCCCCGGTGCTCTCATGGCACTTAGGACGCTGGGTGCGGTCCTGTGTGCCTGCTTTGGAACGGGGCTTAGCCAGCTCAGGAGCCTGTGCTCCTTCGAGCAGGGGGGAATTAACCCTGCTGGCTCTGACGGCGAACACAGTCGCTTTAGCAGCTTTTTGCTCAGAGCGACTTTGGACATCATACTCCCAGGCTTTCTGCACGAATCTCTTAATATCAGTCATTTTCATGGTCTGTGCATCTTTATGCATTAAGATCATCTTTCTGACTGATGGGTGGAGATTCGCAATGAATAAACCCTTGAAATGTGTGTTCTCTTCGCAACCCTCATCATTTCGCCCTGCAAAATAAGTTCGTCTAAGTCTCTCGTAATATTCGCGAGGGGACTCTGCTCTCTCGTGCTTAATGTTAAGGGCGGCGGCTATCGCGGCAGTCGGGTCAATAAACGCACTGTATTCTTCGATAAGTGCTTGACACAGCTCTTCAAAGTCATTACAGACTTCTTTCATCTGCCTAGCCATCCACTCATGTACGGCTCTGCTGGTAGTTTTCCTGACCAGAAACACTTTCTCCTGTTCTGTGGCGTTTGGCAGGTACTGCAGGGTATACCTGAGGTCCTGAATATAACTCTCGATATTATTCTCTGACACTGCGGGGTCAAATCTCTCTATGTCCTTCGCTAGCTCTCTCAGAGAATGGAGGTTTATTCTCCTAGCTTCTCCGCTGACGGAGATATGACGGAGATCGTGGTCAGACTTGTCACTGCTAGAGAGAGTGCTTAATAGCGACTCGAATTCAGACCTTTTAGCAACCATCGTTAAACTTAAAGAGTATTACTTTTCAGTACGAAATCACAGTTTTACCACAGAAAACCACAAGATCAAGTATGCAATCAACCCGGTAGATTGCAAAAGATCACAAAACAATCAAGCACTGCTTAAAGAGCAAGGGGAACTTTTTTCCTTTCGGCTTTCAGCACACTGTATTGTCGTGTATGAAACCCGCGGCGTTTTATATGAATTATTCCGCTTGGTTGATTCATTTCAGTCTTGCCACGCCAGTCCAGGGACGCCAAATATGTAGTGTTTCATAGCCGTTCAGGGACGCCAAATATGTAATCATAGTGGCTCTCTGAAGGCACCAGTTCTGTAGGGATTGGGCATTTACTGTGACAATTATCAATTGTAGCAGTAAATCACAAAGTTGATTCTTTTGATGGCTTTAGAATCCAACCATGCGACATAACTCAAACAACGCACACGCACAGGTACTAATACACGAGGATACATTTATTAATACATAGAATATGCATGTAAACCTAACAGATCTTATCGAGAGGGTTATCAGAATACAAAAGGTATATATTCAATCAGTTACAAAGAGTTACATATATCAAGAGGACATACGTTCAGTATATCATTCATTAAGACCGTTTCGTAAAGTGAACTTGGTTACAACTTCTACATTAGATACCCAAAACAAGTACATAACTCTTAGGAATTAAATTGATATCAACTGGTTGGGATAACAATTGAATTCTCGAGCTGTAATGCATTGAAGTTGAATACTCATCCAATTTCTGGGGATTCAGATCTCCTGCGGGCACAAAGAAACAGTTGCAGGCTGTTGCTGTCCAATCCGCGCTGTCTGGCTCGGTGCCAGGTTGTGCTGTGCGGCTCGCGACAGTGCGCTGCTGATGCTCACTGACCGGCTAGTTAGTGTTGGTTTTAACTAGCAAAGTTTGTGCACAGGAGAAAAGATGACTGTGGGTCCCAGCAAGTCAGGAAGAGGACCGGTTCGCTCCTGACGAAGAGCTAGTTCTGAATAGTGATTCAGCTGTCCACAGTTCTGACCTGTTCACGAGGCCTGCTGCTGGTTACTCTCTGGCAACCTCCACTCTAGACTCTTAGAACAAAGGAAAGTTCTGGCACTCGGACACACTGGCCGTTCCGTGGTTGTCCGGGCTGAGTCTCAGGATGGTCAGGAGGCGCGCTGCGAGAATGTCCTGCCCTTGGGAGCCTTCTGCTCCTGGGCCGTCCTGCCCTGGAATTCTCCTTTGAATTCCCTTTAGAACAGTCCACAGAATCCTCTCCAGAATCTTACTGAATCTTACTGAATCTCCCCTTCTGAATCTCCAGGCCTGTGTTGCCTGTTTTTACCTGGAGGAACTTCAGCTCGTTGATTGGCTGAAAGTTCCATGGGCATCAGAGTCCCACGTGGGTTACTCAGCCCTACCAGTCCCTGATTGGTTGATCAAGGTGAGATATGAGTCACTTACTCCTGACACTTAGTAATGCAGTCCAGATGTCCAACTGGCACTCCCTAGACAGATAGGCGCCAATGGATGACCATTGATCATGATAGCCAGACTTAGCTAAGTGCATCCCCCTTTGGGAGCTGTCCTAGGAAACCTTAAATCACCCTGCACTAATGGTCTCTCTGTGGCTGCACCACAGAGATGAACAGAGAAATGGGGCCTCATTTGGGAAGCTCAGAAACACTTAATTCTGCCTTATTATTAAGCCTCGCCGCTACATATCCCCCCTTTTTGAAGGTCACGAGGTCCTGAGGCATTGTTGCCTTCAAAACAAAACAGAGTTAAGTGATGTCCCTTGCCATTAGAACATTAATCTTAAATGTCCACATTACTCCTCGAGAATTCATACCAGAACCAGCATTGGATACAAACAGGATGAATAACATCTGGAGTATGTATAAACACGGTAGGAGACATTATCTAAGTCTAGGAATTACACATCAGGAAGCTCACTGTCAATATCTGATACCTCTGTAGTAGATATTTGGGGAGAAGTCACTTCCTTTCTTTTGACATGCTACCTTTGACTCATTCATGCTACCCAGAGTACATCTTGATGTAAGAGTACAGCTTTCAGAGTACACTGTCAGTCATTATCCAGCTTCCCAGCAGCAGTGTTACAATAACACCGGTTCCTGTTCCCAGCCCCCCTGATGAACCACAACACCTGTGTTGGGCACCTGCCAGGGTGGTTTGGAGGTTTGTTCCATTAAAGCAAACTCAACTACCTGTACCTCTTCAGGGCCTACTGTTTCTTGGATTTCTATCCAATTCAATAGTGTGGCACCTGAAGGTATCCATGACCTCAAGTATGGTCTTATGTTGTCTGGTTCCAGACAGTACAGTGTTAAGTCACCAAGCTGTACTATGGCCTCCTCGGGAACTTACAGGAAACTGTTTGGTTAGGTAGCTGCTTTGTGGTAGCTGTATCATACCTGTCACAAGTCATAGTGTCAGTTAAATGTGGTGTGCTGACCAGCCATTTACTTCCCACCTGCTCTTCATGGGGTTCATTAACCTCCCTCTGCTCGTTAGTAGCTTTACACCCTTCATTGGTGAATCGTTTAGACACAGCCAATGGATAGCTTTGGTAGCCATACCCATCTCAAGATTTGGAACCAAATTCAATCTTGGATTGCCTTCTGGGTGAGCTATGAGCGATGGGGTTAATGTCACATACTCCTCTACTGAGAAGAGTGGAATCAAGTGGGTTGGGATTTTGTGCCGTGGTTAGACTGGCTACAGTGGCACCAAGCTCCCTTAACAGGTCTTGTGTCAACATTCTGGGGGACTGGGTGTGTTGGCAACCCTGCCGTTGAGGCAGGAACAATCAGGTCAGTCTCACTCACTACCTGGTAGTTGTGAGAAATAATGTTACCTGACTGCAGGTTCCCTGGGTCACAGCAGAGGGAATCGGCATCTGGGATCAGGTGTGTCCACAGCGCAGTAGTCTCAGCGTCCAGCTGGACCTCCTGTCTAACCTGTGAATGTTGCACCAGGGGCACCTGGTGGTGGCCCTGTGACAGCTGCTCAAGCAGATCCTCACTAATAGAGGACCTCTCAGGGCTAAGGGTGAGGGCTACATCACCAACCTGCTCTCCTGCCATCTGGATCCCTTCCACCACTGCGGGGTGGTGGTCCTGACCCCTCTTGGGTGCCAGGGTGCACAGGGAAAGCTCCTTTTCATCGCCAGGTGGGGAGATCTGCTCCTCTTTAGGGATGTAAAAGGGGTGTGCTTTACCTGGTGGATCAGGCGGCTGCTTGGAGCACCGCTCCTGTGGCATGGAGGCTGTTGTGACCTTGGCCAGGGCACGACTTCCCTGTATATCTGGGAAACAAGATAATATTTTTATTTCTTGTCCAGAGGGAACAGAAGGAATCTCCGCATAGGCTTCTGTGTTCGGTGGGCACTGTGTGAGCACAGTCTGCCTCTTGGCCCCCCTTTCCTTCTGTACAGAAGGCTTAGGAGCCTTGACCTGTTTCCACACTTTGCCTTTCTGGTGATCCACCAAAGGTTCCACTCTGAGTCACATGCCCTTTTCTTTTTCAACCCGTTTGAGCTTGCCGTGTGACATCAAACACCTTTCAACCTCAGTGTCAATCAGTGTCTCACTGGGTAAGACATCTCCCATGGCAGCCTTGAGGTAAAAGCTTCCTGCTTTTCCTCTGTGTTTTACTGCCTGCTCTGTGACTTCAGGGGTGGAGTCAGCACTCGCTTGGGAGTGGCTGGCCTCATCCAGGCAGGAACCCTTCCGCTCAATCAGATAGACTGAGGGAGTGGGAGGGGGCGGGTCTCCGCCTCCTCCAGTGGAGAGTATCAGCTCATTCACGCTTCCGGCAGCCTTGGGGAGCGGTTGTCCCTGTCCTAATAAAGCTTGTTCAAGCCTGGCCAGGCGGGTGGCTACTGAATCCTTTTGTTCAGCTTTTTCTAGCCCTTTCCCTCCCCCGGTGCTCTCATGGCACTTAGGACGCTGGGTGCGGTCCTGTGTGCCTGCTTTGGAACGGGGCTTAGCCAGCTCAGGAGCCTGTGCTCCTTCGAGCAGGGGGGAATTAACCCTGCTGGCTCTGACGGCGAACACAGTCGCTTTAGCAGCTTTTTGCTCAGAGCGACTTTGGACATCATACTCCCAGGCTTTCTGCACGAATCTCTTAATATCAGTCATTTTCATGGTCTGTGCATCTTTATGCATTAAGATCATCTTTCTGACTGATGGGTGGAGATTCGCAATGAATAAACCCTTGAAATGTGTGTTCTCTTCGCAACCCTCATCATTTCGCCCTGCAAAATAAGTTCGTCTAAGTCTCTCGTAATATTCGCGAGGGGACTCTGCTCTCTCGTGCTTAATGTTAAGGGCGGCGGCTATCGCGGCAGTCGGGTCAATAAACGCACTGTATTCTTCGATAAGTGCTTGACACAGCTCTTCAAAGTCATTACAGACTTCTTTCATCTGCCTAGCCATCCACTCATGTACGGCTCTGCTGGTAGTTTTCCTGACCAGAAACACTTTCTCCTGTTCTGTGGCGTTTGGCAGGTACTGCAGGGTATACCTGAGGTCCTGAATATAACTCTCGATATTATTCTCTGACACTGCGGGGTCAAATCTCTCTATGTCCTTCGCTAGCTCTCTCAGAGAATGGAGGTTTATTCTCCTAGCTTCTCCGCTGACGGAGATATGACGGAGATCGTGGTCAGACTTGTCACTGCTAGAGAGAGTGCTTAATAGCGACTCGAATTCAGACCTTTTAGCAACCATCGTTAAACTTAAAGAGTATTACTTTTCAGTACGAAATCACAGTTTTACCACAGAAAACCACAAGATCAAGTATGCAATCAACCCGGTAGATTGCAAAAGATCACAAAACAATCAAGCACTGCTTAAAGAGCAAGGGGAACTTTTTTCCTTTCGGCTTTCAGCACACTGTATTGTCGTGTATGAAACCCGCGGCGTTTTATATGAATTATTCCGCTTGGTTGATTCATTTCAGTCTTGCCACGCCAGTCCAGGGACGCCAAATATGTAGTGTTTCATAGCCGTTCAGGGACGCCAAATATGTAATCATAGTGGCTCTCTGAAGGCACCAGTTCTGTAGGGATTGGGCATTTACTGTGACAATTATCAATTGTAGCAGTAAATCACAAAGTTGATTCTTTTGATGGCTTTAGAATCCAACCATGCGACATAACTCAAACAACGCACACGCACAGGTACTAATACACGAGGATACATTTATTAATACATAGAATATGCATGTAAACCTAACAGATCTTATCGAGAGGGTTATCAGAATACAAAAGGTATATATTCAATCAGTTACAAAGAGTTACATATATCAAGAGGACATACGTTCAGTATATCATTCATTAAGACCGTTTCGTAAAGTGAACTTGGTTACAACTTCTACATTAGATACCCAAAACAAGTACATAACTCTTAGGAATTAAATTGATATCAACTGGTTGGGATAACAATTGAATTCTCGAGCTGTAATGCATTGAAGTTGAATACTCATCCAATTTCTGGGGATTCAGATCTCCTGCGGGCACAAAGAAACAGTTGCAGGCTGTTGCTGTCCAATCCGCGCTGTCTGGCTCGGTGCCAGGTTGTGCTGTGCGGCTCGCGACAGTGCGCTGCTGATGCTCACTGACCGGCTAGTTAGTGTTGGTTTTAACTAGCAAAGTTTGTGCACAGGAGAAAAGATGACTGTGGGTCCCAGCAAGTCAGGAAGAGGACCGGTTCGCTCCTGACGAAGAGCTAGTTCTGAATAGTGATTCAGCTGTCCACAGTTCTGACCTGTTCACGAGGCCTGCTGCTGGTTACTCTCTGGCAACCTCCACTCTAGACTCTTAGAACAAAGGAAAGTTCTGGCACTCGGACACACTGGCCGTTCCGTGGTTGTCCGGGCTGAGTCTCAGGATGGTCAGGAGGCGCGCTGCGAGAATGTCCTGCCCTTGGGAGCCTTCTGCTCCTGGGCCGTCCTGCCCTGGAATTCTCCTTTGAATTCCCTTTAGAACAGTCCACAGAATCCTCTCCAGAATCTTACTGAATCTTACTGAATCTCCCCTTCTGAATCTCCAGGCCTGTGTTGCCTGTTGTTACCTGGAGGAACTTCAGCTCGTTGATTGGCTGAAAGTTCCATGGGCATCAGAGTCCCACGTGGGTTACTCAGCCCTACCAGTCCCTGATTGGTTGATCAAGGTGAGATATGAGTCACTTACTCCTGACACTTAGTAATGCAGTCCAGATGTCCAACTGGCACTCCCTAGACAGATAGGCGCCAATGGATGACCATTGATCATGATAGCCAGACTTAGCTAAGTGCATCCCCCTTTGGGAGCTGTCCTAGGAAACCTTAAATCACCCTGCACTAATGGTCTCTCTGTGGCTGCACCACAGAGATGAACAGAGAAATGGGGCCTCATTTGGGAAGCTCAGAAACACTTAATTCTGCCTTATTATTAAGCCTCGCCGCTACATTGTATTACAGCATTGTAATTACACATTGTAATTGTATTACACATTGTACACATGCTTAAAAGAGAAGAGAGAAAATGCAAGCCTTCTTCAGGTGTGAGGGTCTTCTGCTCAGAATGAAACGCTAAAATGTAATGTAGGCTCTGAATGGGTTCAATTATGATTTGGGCTTGATTAAGGTCGCTGCCTTTCATCTAAAACCCTACTTGAATCCTTCGAAACTAAAAATCAGTGTTAGTGAGTTCTAAATAAAGAGGTATCCAGGTAACAGTGAAACGGGCGGACAGTCTGGGGAGATCGCCCGTTTTCCATGCACCCCTTGGTGTTTCTCTCGCTCTCTCTCGGGTCACCTGATCATTAGCTCGAAAGATTTCAGTGCTTTGTGTATATTCTAATGGTAGTGGGGGCAGGGTGTGTGGGAACAGGTTTGGTTGAAATTGCATTGGAGATCTATGTTCTTCACACCTGAAACATTTTCTCTGAAAGCATTTTCTTCGCAGTTTAACCGATCTTGTTACAGCATGTTACAGTTTACTATTATTAACCATATTAATTTTAAGTGCTTAATGCCATTTTTTGACCAGGCACGAATATTCTTAAGTCCATATCTTCGCAAGGGAATCAGTGAGAATTGCAATACTAATTAAATTAAAACTACTAACTACTAACTAATACTAATTAAAACAAACCAGAAACGTGTTGTTCTGTCTAATGACATTACAAGTGGAAAGATTACAGATTTTAATCGTCTTTAATTTTGTTACGTTATACATTTTAGAAACGTTTCATCCATACAAACACCACAAAACTATTTTCGGTTGTATTTCTGAATAGTATGTTACACTTAGTTCACTGTTTTAAATACATCTAATTAAGAAAGTTAGGTGTTAGCATAAACTATTAGCAATCAATAATATTAAATTTAGCACTGTAATAAGCTGTTGCACTTTCCCCCACATCTTGTAAAAATATATTTTCATTGTTCAAATATACATTAAGTCTGACTATCATATAATAAGTTAAATACAAAACTAAAGAAAAAATAGGGTTAAATATAATTCAAAATATTTTGCTAACAATGTTAACTGTTTATGAATAATAAAATGTATTAACTAAGGAGTAGGATGGCACAGTTGTTAGTATGTTTTTTGTTTTGTTTCTTTTTCATAAATACAACAGTAGTACCTGATGTCTCAGTGGCTTTCAAAATTAAATTATGCATGCAAACCTGTGAACTAGAAAGATAACTAAGATATCCATCCATTTATAATGGTGGCGAAGTGGTTAGCATTGTTATCTTGCAGCACTGGGGTCCTAGGTTCAATTCCTGCCATCCTGTGTGTGTGGGGTTTACATGTTCTCTCTGGGTTACATGGTTTTTCTCCATATGTGTGATATGACTCCCTCTCGCACTCCAAAACATACTGGTAAGTTAATTGGTTTATGGGAAAACTGGCCCTGGTGTGTGTGTGTTTGTGTCTGTCTGTCCTGTGATGGACTGGCGCTATGTCCAGGGTGTATTCTGCCTTGTGTCCGTTGCTTACTGGGATAGGCTCCAAATCCTCTGTACTGGATAAAGAGATTAGAAATGGATGGAAGTAAAGGCACTGTGTGGATGGAACTATACACAGTGTTAGAAACCCACGATGAAATGGCAGCATCTCACTGAGAATAAAATATTTTATAGTGCTGGCTTAAGGAAACAGCCTTTCCACCTCTCTTGCACATCAGTATCCATACCTAGTTATTTAAACAAATTGCCTCTAATTATAAACATCTTAATATGCTGGCTCTGTGGATCCGCATCAGCTATGTTTGCCCATTCCTTCAATTCATGTGCATCCAACACACAGTTCAATGCCAGCAACTACACATAATCTAAAATACAATCCTTATTTCAGTATCTATGTAAACATATAGTCTGTTAACTTCATCATCTTCATCAAAAGTATGCCTAACCCCATTAGGAAGTGTTCTTGTTATAAGTGTATTCCTCAGCTTTCCCCAAATTATCTTCTTCTTGCCAACATCTCTAGTCTTTTATCCTGCAATAACTCAGCCAACACTTAAATCTCCAAAAGCTGCTTGTGTTAATTTCTTTAAATCACAAATATCATGTGTAAATACTGGCCATGTAATACTCTGCATTGTGGAATAATAGTTTATTTTAAAGGGAACTAGAGAAATCAAGAAAGGCTTTTTTTCTAGAATTAATAAATGCACATCCTGTTCACTGGGGAAATTAAATCCACACTGAGCAATCTTCAATATGTTCAGAATATGACAGCAAGAATCCTATCAGGGATGCATTACACCTGTTTTCAAGTTCTTGCACTGGTTACCTATCAGATTTCGAGTCAACTTCAAAATCCTTATCCTCCTTATATACTGTCCTACAACTGTTATTATTGATCACCGAATTATTGTACTTGACATGACTTCATTCAGCCTTTCCTGAACGTCTATGACAGGCAGAGAGAATGCTGTTTCTGGTGCGATCTTTTGCAGCTGACATTTCACTGTTTTAAACAAACAAGAAATTAGATTGCTCATAAATCAGTTATTCTATATAAACACAGCGTAATTGCCCTCCGAAAATCCTCTTTTTCTTGTTCGTTTTAGAGACCTTGATCGAAACTGATTTTAGATGTCAGAAAGGATTTATTTTCTCTGTATTTCCTACATTGCTTTGTCGAGATTTTAACTTTATATCTAACTTTATATCTAGGCTCAGATTTCAACTATAAATCGTACAGTAATTAATAGCAGTAAATACTGATGTTTTGCGCCCTCTTACCACAAAAATATATGTTTTGTAGTTGGGATTAACTATATTTCGTACGCGTAGCTACTCCGATTCGGACACCGAACAGTTAAAGATGGCGGCAAATCAGACACCCAGAGAGGGGGGGGGGGGGCGTCTTCTCGCCTCCATAACTAAAATGCCAAATAGGAGTGGCTTAAGCGACATACACAGTCGTGTAACTGACAGTTTGAGGTAGCCTATCGTGTAAATTTCGTTTTGTTGCTGATAGGTTAAGCTTTCGAAACTCTGCCCCAAAGTCATGTGACTGATTTTTCGCCCTGTTTCGTTGGTTAAACGCAATGATCACAAGCACCACCATGGTAACTGGGATGTGTAGTTTTTAATTCCGTTTGAATTATAACTGTACGTACTGTCTTCATATTTGGCCAGGGCTTTAAAGAGAAGGCGCGCCAAAAAATTTCGGTGCCGTCGTCTCCGCTTTAAAGGTACCCCCGTGCTGGAAGAATTTGACCTCGGAACGTTTGCCCAGCGTAGTTATAGTGGACATAAAAACAAGAGTTCGCTGGCATTATATCCTAGAAGACACAGACCGGCACCAGACCGGTAAATGCTTGATGAACTAGGGATTGGACAGTTTCCAAGTGCTTGTACAATCGATGGAAATGTTCAAATAAATGTGCAAAAGAAATAAAATAATTATTTATTTCTTTATCATATTGGCTAGCTAATGTCCTCTCTTTGCTAGTTAGTGGCTGTGTTTCTGCGTTGGGTAGCAACGGGTGACTGTTCTCAGGCGGAAGATGTAGACAGCTTAATTTTCGTCTTAAATAATTTTTATAAATTAAAATTCATTCTATACAGCAATCACATATTTGGGTACCGTTTCATAAAACTTTCATGCTTAAAATGTTTAGGGAGAAATGGAAGACTGGTGTGTATTTTTTCTTTAAACTATCAAGACCAGCCATACACAGTACAGTTTATGTACATACAGTAATGTTTATGTTCCTAAATTAATATCGTTTCTGACCTTCAGATGCGTTATGCTCCTCTTCTTTTTATGCTCAGCTACTAAAATTTCCCTTTAGTGGTAAAATTCCATATAAATATTCAAAACTAAGCGGATTGAAATGTGCACAGTAAAGACATTAGATGATTAAATCTTTTCACTACCAACCAATGCACCACGAGTGCCCCTGTCGGTCATTTTGGCCAGCCAATCACTTACCGCGGTGCCCTACGGTGCCCTGCGGGTTGGTTACTGTACCACGGGTTTTTACAGCTCATTTTGAATGGCTGCATCTGTAGGTTGTCTCTCGCAGTGTTCAGGAATTGCATTCCGAAACTGAGTCAGATCAAAAGTTGTAAGAAAAGCACCTATGGTGTCGGTTCTAACAGCTTTATTGATTCGATGTTAAAGGCTGGAAATGGGGCACAAGACACGCGACCGCAAAAAGCGTCGCCATCTGCTTCCAGCTGCAAAATGCCATTTGCGGACGCTGAAGCAT